>NC_036844.1:13737527-13826475 GCF_002910315.2 Salvelinus sp. IW2-2015 | reverse complement strand
AATGTAGGTAACTGGGTCATGGAGGTACACTGGGTCACTGAGGTACATGGTCACTGAGGTAAACTGGGTCACTAGAGGTTAAGCCTGAGGTCAAATGAGGTACACTGGTATGAGGTTAACACTGGCAAAAGTACATATATCATTTGTAGAATAACTAACCTGTTATGTAGGCCCTTGTGTCCTGGTTGGGTCAGATGAGCTCCTTCAGAGATGCTTCAGCAACTTTGACTGAGGGCCATCTCTTCAGCTCTGTGAGTGGGCCCCCACTGTTTTTCGGCCTCTATTGGCTATAATGGATGTCAGTTTAGCACACATTTTGAGACTTGTATGTATATAGGCATTTAGATTGTTACTTTCAAATAGACAATACTAATACTGCAGTGTTGGGAAGGCTGAAAATGCATTTTTTTTGTGCTGTTGGGTTGCACCTTCATAAATATATATATAGTGGGGAGAACAAGTATTTGATATACTGCCGATTTTGCAGGTTTTCCTACTTACAAAGCATGTAGAGGTCTGTATTTTTTATCATAGGTACACTTTCAACTATGAGAGACGGAATCTAAAACAAAATCCAGAAAATCACATTGTATGATTTTTAAAGTAATTAATTTGCATTTTATTGCATACATAAGTATTTGATACATCAGAAAAGCAGAACTTAATATTTGGTACAGAAACCTTTGTTTGCAATTACAGAGATCATACGTTTCCTGTAGTTCTTGACTAGGTTTGCACACACTGCAGCAGGGATTTTGGCCCACTCCTCTACAGATCTTCTCCAGATCCTTCAGGTTTCGGGGCTGTCGCTGGGCAATACGGAGTTTCAGCTCCCTCTAAGATTTTCTATTGGGTTCAGGTTGGAACTGGCTAGGCCACTCCAGGACCTTGAGATGCTTCTTACGGAGCCAACTCCTTAGTTGCCATGGTGTGTGCTTTGTGTCGTTGTCATGCTGGAAGACCCAGCCACGACCCATCTCAATGCTCTTACTGAGGGAAGGAGGTTGTTGGCCAAGATCTTGCGATACATGGCCCCATCCATCCTCCCTCAATACGGTGCAGTCGTCCTGTCCCCTTTGCAGAAAAGCATCCCCAAAGAATGATGTTTTCACCTCCATGCTTCACGGTTGGGATGGTGTTCTTGGGGTTGTACTCATACTTCTTCTTCCTCCAAACACGGCGAGTGGAGTTAGACAAAAGCTCTATTTTTGTCTCATTAGACCACATGACCTTTCTCCATTCTCTCTGGATCATCCAGATGGTCTTGGCAAACTTCAGACAGGCCTGGACATGCCTGGCTTAAGCAGGGGGACTTTGCGTGCGCTGCAGGATTTTAATCCATGACGGCGTATGGTGTTACTAATGGTTTCCTTTGAGACTGTGGTCCCAGCTCTCTTCAGGTCATTGACCAGGTCTGCCGTGTAGTTTTTGGGCTGATCCTCACCTTCCTCATGATCATTGATCCCACGAGGTGAAATTCTTGCATGGACCCAGACCGAGGGTGATTGACCGTCATCTGAACTTCTTCCATTTTCTAATAATTGCGCCAAACAGTTGTTTCCTTCTCAAAGCTGCTTGCCTATTGTCCTGTAGCCATCCCAGCTTTTGTGCAGGTCTACAATTTATATCCCTGATGTCCTTACACAGCTCTCTGGTCTGGCCATTGTGGAGAGGTTGGATCTGTTTGATTGTGTGGTGTGGACAGGTGTCTTTTATACAGGTAAGAGTTCAAACAGGTGCAGTTAATACAGGTAATGAGTGGAGAACAGGAGGGCTTCTTAAAGAAAAACTAACAGGTCTGTGAGAGCGGAATTCTTACTGGTTGGTAGGTGATCAAATACTTATGTCATGCAATAAAATGCAAATGAATTACTTAAAAATCATACAATGTGATTTTCTGGATTTTTGTTTTAGATTCCGTCTCTCACAGTTGAAGTGTACCTATGATAAAAATTACAGAACTCTACATGCTTTGTAAGTAGGAAAACCTGCAAAATCGGCAGTGTATCAAATACTTGTTCTCCCCACTGTATATACACGCACACTATAGAAATGTTGAATAAGTGGAACACTCAAGATAAAACTTTTCTTTTTTTCCAATTAATACTCACTCGGTCAGCAATTTTCTGCCACGCCAGGTCACGTTCTTTTGCTGCTGCTACTGTATTGCTTTTAAATATATATATATACTCATATTCTGCATACGCATTCATTCATATTTCCAACTCCACTGGGGAGAAGTAGGAGGTTCGAGCCCTTTTTTCTCCTGTTGCCATGATGAATAATGTTATCTGTGTTCCATTGATGAGGGCCTTTTATCTCCTCATGCACGTGCTTTACTCAGGGTAAACTTAACTCAGAGTTGATTGAACTAATTGTTATCACCTGTTCTGAAACCGAAAACTGAGTTTCACAGCTCAGAGTTAGTCAACCCAGAGTTCAGGTTTAAACTCAGTTTGTTAAACCTGCTTTCTGAAACATACCAGACTAAAAAAAAATCTAAAAAATCTATTAGGGTCCCCAAATATGGGAACTTTACATTAAAGAGGTTCTTTGAAAAATAGAACTCATGTGACCAATTAGAWASCACCTGAGCTTTTAACAAAGAAACATTTGTATTTGAAATTGCTTGACTGAATGAACACCAATACGTTGTAATTATACAGAAGTGCAATTATATTGACATTGATTCACTTCTGTTTCCTTTGTGCTTCAAGTGTTGTGGTGGGAACAGGCTGTGTTTTATGAAGAGGACTGCAGAAAGGAAAATGTGGACTAGTACTTGACACCAAATGGATGTCAGAGGTAGGTGAGCAATCAAAAATGACTAWTTACTAATAATTGCTAATAATGAACAATGCTATACAGTGAAGCAGTGGGACAGTCAAACAACAAGGCTTGTATTGGTCTCTTGGTAAACCTTAGATCAGAAGAAAGGTAGTCCAGAGCTAAACAGTTGAACGGAAGGAACGGAGTAATGCTTTAATACTGTAGCTACATCATTCGAACATTCCATTTCTGGTTAGTGTGTGTTTTCCTACCTACGTGTGTATGCTGAATCTCTATTCCTTCATCATGTACAGTTTTATCTGCAGTCATTTCAGCTGTTCAGTACAAGGATGAGCACCAAAGATGGAGATCTTAATTGTTTTCAGACTGCGGTGAACAAGGTGCATTTTAACCTTAGGGGGAATCACATTATCGGGCTTACCCTGAGTCATGCCATTGCCCTCACGACACACTTACATTGAAGGGAAGATTCTGTCATATCACTTGGTTGAGATAATACACTTCCCACTCACTGCACAGAGAGTGAGAGAGAGCAAGTGAGAATGAGGAAGTAAAAGGAGCTTCTCCTGACACTTTCGTTAAAGAAATGAAACCAGCCTCAAAGAATGGCTGCCCGCCACTAACCTGCCGTGATTGTACTCCGCTGTATTCATTAACGCAAGTCAACTTACAATGAGGGACAGAGTGAAGTGAATGTATCTCCCTCTCTTTCTGTCTGTCTCACTCATCTCTCCCTCTCTTCTATCTCTCCCTATCTTGGCGAGCATGAGTCAGAGATGAATACTCAAAGGTTCAAACAAGCGGGATGACTGCGGTGGATCCTCTGTCCAATCGTCAGCCAGTTAGTGGGTCTGTAATGAACGTATTCTCTACTCTTCTGAAGACTATTTCCCTCCACGTATTGAAAAGAAGACCTGTGCTTTCAACTCAACTTCCCTCTCTACTCTCCTTGTAATTTGGTGTTCTGCGTAATGCTGTAACTTGATCCCTGTGTTTTGATACTTGAGCTGTGACAGTTGCGTGTCATGAAGCTGAAATTAAATTGGTTTAGAGATTTTTTGGGGCCCTTTTTGGGGCATGGGTTTGGCTGAGGAAAGCTCAAAAGTAGCACAACCCTTGAACTGGGATAAGTTATATACATTCCCCTCTGTATTTATTTGGACAGTGACTCTAAAACATTTCATTTGGCTCTATACTTCAACAATTTGGATTGGATATCAAATGTTTAATGAGGCGGCAGTACAGAATGTCACCTTTTATTTGAGGGTATTTTCTTACATATCTGTTTTACCAGTTAGAAATGAAAGCACTTTGTGTCTAGTCCCCCCATTTTGAAGGTGTCATAAGTATTTGGACAAATTCATTTAAGCCCCGTTCCCATTGGCACTTTGAAGTCCAGCTGAAATTGCGTTTCAACAGCCTCCAGAATTAGAAACGATGTCATGATGCTCGATAGCCAATATGTGACAGCAGCTGGCTTGCTAATGTTTCTAGCTTGCTAGAAAGATATTTGAATAATTTAATTCACCCTCACTATGCTGTAACTTACATTAACCCATACTCCTGCCAGTGCCAGCCAGACTCAGAGCCATGTATTTAGCTTGCTGTCATTAGCTAGCTAGCTAAATGGTTAGCGTTAACTTGTTATGGCTGCAGGGGGCGTATTGAAAAACTGGAAAATATGTGCAAATTTTCAAACGGCCTCTTAATCAATTTMTGCTCTTACAATATGCATATTGTTATTACTATTGGATAGAAAACAGTCTCTAGTTTCTAAAACCGTTTTAATTATTTCTCTAAGTGGAACAGAACTATTTTTACAGTCCATTTCCTATCCGGAATTGAGATTTCCAAAAATTGATGTCGCTCTTCGAGCCCTTGTCTATAAAAGGGCATGTCACTTAGGACTGTAGAAACACGTCATACGCCTTCCTCTGTGTGTCATGCGGAAGTGAGAGTTGAAATCAGTTGATTATCTCGTCCTGTATTTGAACACAGCCTCTTTGATTGAGTGTTGCGCAGTTTATTTTTCTTTCTGGGCGCGAAGTAGCACCTGGACTCGGCTCCTGGAAAACACTCTGTAAAGGTGAATATGATCTCTGGCTTAGATTTTATTTGATACATGTCACAATATCATCCTAAAGTATGTTATTTCAATATACTTTAATTATATTATTGAAATGTTTTCTGGACTTTAGACGTGATGCGACGCAATAATTTTTTCAAGATGGAGAAGTTAGCGTCGCACTGCCAGTGTGCTTGCTAATTCAAGAGGGTATTTGTTCGTTCTGGATCGAAATAAAGACGTTTCTGAACAAAGGACCCCTTGGAGAACATTCTGATGGAAGATCCACAAAGATAAGGACCCAATTTGGGATGCTTTTTCATATATCTGTCGAACTGTGCTAACGCTACCGTTTGACTAGAATCAATGTTGCTGTGTGCTAGCTATTGTAGTAAGCTAATATAACGATATATTGTGTTTTCGCTGTAAAACACTTCAACAATCGGAAATATTGTCTGTATTCACAAGATATTTGTCTTTCTTTAGCTATCCACCATATATTTGTCTGAAATGATTTATGATGAGTAATTAGGTAGTTGACGTTGGTGTCTATTTTCTCTGGCTACTCCCGTGCGATTTCTGACTGTAGCTATGATGGTAGCAGTAATGTAAAACTGATTTATAGCTCAAATATGCAATTTTTTTGAACAAAACATAGATTTATTGTGTAACATGTTATAGGACTGTCATCTGAGGTAGTTTTTTCTAGGTTATTTAGGTTGGTTCTAGGTTAGTTAGGTTGGCTTGTGCATGCTACTTGCATCCTACTTGTGCTGTGAAAAATGTCTGTCCTCTTTTTTATTTGGTGGTGAGCTAACATAAATATATGTGGTGTTTTCTCTGTAAAACATTTAAAAAATCGGACATGTTGGCTGGATTGACAAGATGTTTATCTTTCAAATGCTGTATTGGACTTGTTAATGTGTGAAAGTTAAATATTTWWAAAAAAATGATTTTGAATTTCCTGCCCTGCATTTGAGCTGGATGTTGTCATAGGTGTACCGGTGTCGCGCTGCAGCCATAACAGGTTTTAAGCTAGCTATTTTAATTTATATATTTCTTGCTATGGCATTGACTATTAGCTAACCAAGCAAACCATGTGACAGGTTTGATATGATGTAGCTAGCTAGCTAGCTAGCTTTCAATATGACTCGGCCAGCTAAAATTCCTGCAAGTTCATGTTAGCTAGCTAGCTATTTTTTTCAACTCTGATTTGCTAGCTAGCATTTGAGGGCTGATTGTTCTCATAAAAGTTTATGTAGTGCAAAAATGAATGAAGTATCCAGCTATGGTGGTAATTTGTGTCATGTCTCAATACTGCAGTACTGCTTGTCCATGTGCTAGCTAACAGAAACAAGCTGAGACGAGCTAGCTAAACGTGTTAGCATCCAGCAGTGATCATCTTGGTGGTTGCATAGTAATGGCGTCACCAGCCCGAATCCTAATCAAGCTGGCACCAGTTGTGAATCTGGGCTGCCCTGGCCCATGTTTCCCTCAACCCAGCTTGCGTTTGAGAATTCCATTCGAGCAAGCTTGAATTTGGCCCCAATTAAAAGTGCCAGTGGAAACGGGGCTTTATAGTGAGTTACAGTAGTCAAAGATTATTATTTGGTCCCATATTTGTAGCACGCAATGAATACATCAAGCTTGTGACTCTACAAACTTMTTGAATGCATTTGCAGTTGTTTTGGTTGTGTTTCGGGTTATGTTGTGCCCAATAGATTGTGCCATTGGAGTCACTTTTATAAACACTTCTAGTCCTACATTAATGTGGATGCTACCATGATTACGGATAATTATGAATTAATCTCAAATAATAATGAGTGAGAAAGTTAGAGGCACAAAGATCATATCCCCAAAACATGCTAAAGTGCCTAGTGTGCCATTTATTAAAGTGGAGAATGACTTCAAGTCTGTGTATATAGGCAGTGCTAGTGATGGCTATTTAACTGTCTGATGGACTTGCGATAGAAGCTGTTTTTCAATCTCTTGGTCCCAGCTTTGATGCACATGTTGTGGTATCCCAGGAGGTCTACCCCGGGGGATGATAATAGAAGGGAGGTACGTGAGGCGACGCTGGCTCCCTCTGCTGGGAATACGGGAGCTGGGCACCCCGACACGGACAGCTCTAAGTGGAGGTATTTAGAGGCAAGTGCCAACCAGCCATGGAGTCTAAATAAAAGGAGCACAATGGCACACCGCAGGGAGAGAGACGAACACCAGTTAAGAAAGAAGAAAGACTGAGCAAAACCTAAGTTATTTCTTTGATATATTTATTTTCTGTCTTAGTAATGTTGTTTTTGCGAACTAAAGCCTCCCTGTCTCTGTGTCAATCTCTGCACGCTCAACCCAACACCCCACGGTTTACCACATATGGTGGAGAATGCGGGCAACTCAGTAGATTTTGCTGCCGTGGGGTCGAGTGTGCAGAGATTACCATGGAGGAGCTAGTGGCTCAGTTCATCCTCAGCCAGCAGAAGCAACAGGCTCTCCAGGAGRAAGCGCTGGAGGAGCAGCACCAACAAAACCGCAGACTGGTAGCGGAGGTAGCCCAGTTGAAGTTTGGGATGGCTCAGGAGTCTGGGCCGAAACTGAACCAAGAACTGATAAGGGAGGAAGATGACGTGGAGTCGTATCTGTGCACCTTCGAGAGGACGGCAAAGCGGGAAGGGTGGCCCAAGCCCCAGTGGGCCAGCCTGTTGGCACACTACCTCTCTGGGAAGGCCCAGAAGGCCTATTTTGAATTGAACACTGACCAGGCCGCGAATTATGAGGGACACAAACGGGAGATACTAAGCCGTTATGGGTTCAATCTCACATGCCGTGCACAACTGGTCCACGACTGGGCCTTTGACCCCACCCTGTCCCCCCGTGCGCAGATGAGCGACCTGGTGCGGCTGACCATGGGCTGGCTACTGACGGAAGTACCGTCCCTCCCGATGCTCTACAAACTCATCCTGGATAAATACCTTTGGGCCCTGGCCTATGAGATGAAGAAGACGGTGAGCATGCAGAACCTCCATAGCCTGGAGGAATTGCTGACAGCGGTGGAAATTCACCAGAACACCCAGGACCTGCTGAGAGGGGCCCGAGCTGAAAGAGGAGACGCGGCGAGGGGGGCAACCAACACAAAGAGAGGCGAGGAGCTGAAGGGGGCCCGGACGGAACCAGCCGAGGCTGTGAAACGGGAGAGTGACCCAAACCGACGACGCCGGCGGCTGCTGGACTCCGATCAGAGACGCTGCTATGAATGGGGTGAGCCCAGGCACCTCGCGTGGAGCTGTCCCGGCCGGGAGGAGGCCATGCCCTCCACACCCCCCAGCTCTGGGATAACCCGGATGGCGAGTTACCTTCACCTCCTGTTGGGTGCACACCGTGACAGCCCCTCCGATGGTTCCGGTACGAATCGATGGCATCGACACTTGCGCTCTGCTGAACTCTGGCAGCATGGTGACCCTGGCCCACACACAGTGGCTCACACGAGAGGGGAAGGAGGAACCGGGGGACGAGGAGGTGACAGTGTCCTGTGTACACGGGGACACAAAGAGGTACCCAACGGTGCTCGTGAGGATAACCACCCCAATGGGGGAGTGCCAGATGCGCGTGGGAGCTGTTCCTAACCTACCCGTGRCCATTCTCCTCGGTCGAGACTGCCCTCCTCTTCTAGGCACTGTGGAGGAGGGACCTGGGGAGGCGAGCACGGGAGGTAGGATGAAAAGGAAAAAGACGGTGGCCTGTGTAACCCAACCCCCGCCACAAGAGGTGTCCACTGGGCCCGAGTCGGACCCGGAAGGGAGACGACCCCGCTCCGGCAAGCGAGCCACCGTGCGAGGAAGACCTCGGGCTCCCCTTTCTGGAGCACGGGAATCCTCACGGGTCAGTTCGGGACGGCCCAATTAGAAGACCCAAATCTCCAGATTGCTAGGGGCCAGGTGATTGCGGTGGATGGCGTACTGTTACCTGGGATAAGTGATTGGCGCTGCCCCCACTTCGCAATCAAGCATAATTTATTGTATCAGGTAGTAAAGCATAATGGGGAGACAAAATACTTGTTACTCATACCCAGCCAGTATGTTAGGACTGTGTTGCAGCTTGCCCACACCCACCTGCTTGGGGCACACCTGGGGATGGAGAGAACCAGGGAGCGGCTCGGGAACCGGTTCCACTGGCCCGGAGTCAAGCGCACTGTGGAGGACTACTGCCTTAGTTGCATGGAGTGCCAGATCACAGCTCTGGGGGTGCAGTATCGAAGCCCTTTGGTTCCGTTGCCCATTATAGYAGTGCCATTCGAGCGGGAGGCAATGGATCTGGTGGGTCCGTTTGTGAAGACCGCGAGGGAACACCAATACATCCTGGTAATCATGGATTACGCCACCCGGAATCCTGAGGCAATCCCGCTATGCACGGCGGCAGCAAAAGGTATCGCACGGGAGCTCTTCCATTTATTTAGCCGGGTGGGTATTCCGCGGGAAATCCTGATGGACCAGGGCACCGCGTTCATGTCTCGTGTGACCAAATCAAATCAAATTGTATTTGTCACATACACATGGTTAGCAGAAGTTAATGCGAGTGTAGCGAAATGCTTGTGCTTCTAGTTCCGACCATGCATTAATATCTAACAAGTATTATAACCTAACAATTTCACAACAACTACCTTATACACACAAGTGTAAAGGCATTAATAAGATTATGTACATGAAAATATATGAATGAGTGATGGCCGAACGGCATAGGCAAGATGCAGTAGATGTTATAGAGTACAGTATATACATATGAGATGAGTAATGTAGGGTATGTAAACATTAGTGGCATTGTTTAAAGTGGCTAGTGATACATTTATTACATACATTATTCCATTATTAAAGTGGCTGGAGTTGAGTCAGTATGTTGGCAGCATCCACTCAATGTTAGTGATGGCTGTTTAACAGTCTGATGGCCTTGAGATAGAAGCTGTTTTTCAGTCTCTCGGTCCCCGCTTTGATGCACCTGTACTGACCTTGCCTTCTGGATGATAGCGGGGTGAACAGGCAGTGGCTCGGGTGGTTGTTGTCCTTGATGATCTTTTTGGCCTTCCTGTGACACGGGTGGTGTAGGTGTCCTGGAGGGCAGGTAGTTTACCCCCAGTGATGCGTTGTGCAGACCTCACTACCCTCTGGAGAGCCTTCCAGTTATGGGCGGAGCAGTTGCCGTACCAGGCGGTGATACAGCCCGACAAGATGCTCTCGATTGTAAAAGTTTGAGTGTTTTTCGTGACAGCCTTCTGAGGTTGAAGAGGCGCTGCTGCACCTTCTTCACCACGCTGTCTGTGTGGGTGGACCAATTCAGTTTGTCCATGATGTGTACACTGAGGAACTTTAAAACTTTCCACCCTCTTTACTACTGTRCCATCGATGTGGATAGGGGGCTGCTCCCTCTGCTGTTTCCTGAAGTCCACGATCATCTCCTTTATTTTGTTGACATTGAGTGTGAGGTTATTTTCCTGACACCACACTCCGAGGGTCCTCACCTCCTCCCTGTAGGGCGTCTCGTCTTTGTTGGTAATCAAGCCTACCACTGTAGTGTCATCTGCAAACTTGATGATTGAGTTGGAGGCGTGCATGGCCACGCAGTCATGGGTGAACAGGGAGTACAGGAGAGGGCTGAGAACGCACCCTTGTGGGGCCCCAGTGTTGAGGATCAGCAGGGTGTTGTGACCTACCCTCAACACCTGGGGGCGTCCCGTCAGGAAGTCCAGGACCCAGTTGCACAGGGCGGGGTCGAGACCCAGCTTAATGATGAGTTTGGAGGGTACAATGGTGTTAAATGCTGAGCTATAATCGATGAACAGCATTCTCACACAGGTATTCCTCTTGTCCAGATGGGTTAGGGCAGTGTGCAGTGTGATTGCGATTGCGTCGTCTGTGGACCTATTGGGGCGGTAAGCAAATTGGAGTGGGTCTAGAGTGTCAGGTAGGGTGGAGGTGATATGGTCCTTGACTACTCTCTCAAAGTGGTGGCCCTCTTGAAGCATGTGGGAACAGCAGACTGGGATAAGGGTTGATTGAATATGTCCGTAAACACACCAGCCAGCTGGTCTGCGCATGCTCTGAGGACGTGGCCTGGGACGCCGTCTGGACCTGCAACCTTGCGAGGGTTATCATGTTTAACCTTTTCACACGTGGTCCCTGTAGCTACGATCAAACCGGTGTGATTAGAACACTTATTTAGAATGCTTATTTAGAACGGCCAGTTTCGAGTGATGCAACAATCAGCATTTGAGCAGGCCACTGTTTTTTCATTGACATTTTGCACCAACATAGTCCTTACAAAGTTATGTCCAGAATGTGAGCAGTTTATTTTTGGATGCAATGTTCAGACATTCACATTAGTATCAGCATAACACACATAACACAGCTTAACACAATCATCCAAACCGAAAAAATGTGGGCTACATTTGTCCTAGCGCTAACTGAGGAAAGACTGACGTAACACAAGCGGTCATATTTTTATAACTCTCAGCTGACATAAACGGCAATATGAATTAGCTAATAGCAATTACTATTATAATTAATCACATCACGGGTGAGCTCACCATTGATCGAAATAACTGAATAAAACACTTTCTAGAAATCGAAAGTAATCCGACGATGGATAGTTTCTGTGCGCTGCCATGCTTTTTTTCTCACAGAAACCAAAGATAATAATAGAAGCCAAGATGAGTTTAGTCTGTTTATTGTATACATGTTGAAGGGTGCGTGTCGTCTACCATTGTTCACATCCCACCATTCACTTCCGGAAGTTCTCAAAAAATTAGTGAACCCTTACTCATCTCATTTTGTTGTAACATCTTTGGTCCGACAGACAATTACGTGACACCCAGAATGCATTGTATGTCAACAAACATAGCTCCACACATAGCTGGAATTAGCTTAGCTCATCATAATCAGTACAACCTTCAAAAAAGTATTTTACACACATATGTGCCCATTACAATCTATGCAAGAATTGGAATGCATGATTTGTCAATAGTACTTGAAAACATGTGAATAAAACAGTAAATATATAAATAATTACCACACAAAACATTTTCTGATTGTGATTTATTGATACAAGTTGTGCGTGCTGGCAGTCAATCACGTAACCTCTCACTCCCACTCTGAGCCATTCAGTGTTGTTGTTTATGTATGTAGCTAGCGAGATAAGCTGTAGCATTAGCAATGTCTTTCAAAAGGAGACAACTCACAAATGCGGAAATTCTGGAGATTTTTTAAATTCTGACAATGAGTATGATAGTCAGGAATCAGATTATGACAGTGACAGTGAGGAGCTGCCCCCCAACCTTGTAGCCATTGAGAATCCTGAATCTGAGGACTCCTTGTCCACTGACGAAGTCCTAGGTCCCTTTGAAGATGCTGGTGGTGATGGAGGCAGACCGACAGTGGATGTGTCACGCCCTGACCTTAGTTATCTATGTTTTCTTTATTATTTTGGTTAGGTCAGGGTGTGACGAGGGTGGGTATGCTTGTTTTGTATTGTCTAGGGTTTTTGTAAGTCTAGGGGTTTAGTAGGTCTAGGTATTTGTATGTCTATGGTGGCCTGATTATGGTTCCCAATCAGAGGCAGCTGTTTATCGTTGTCTCTGATTGGGGACCATATTTAGGTTGCCATTTTCCCTTGGGTATTTGTGGGTACTTATTCTATGTTTATTTGACTGTCTGCACTAGCCATATTAGCTTCACGGTTTGTTTTGTTTGTTTTGTTCAGTGTTCATTCTTTAAATAAAGAAGAATGTACGCTTATCACGCTGCGCCTTGGTCTCCTCCCTACGACGGCCGTGACAGGATGAAGTACAAGAGTTCTGTGGTAGCTGGAAGGCCGCCAGCCATTTCACCCCTCCTGGCCCTGCTGTTTGTTTTGATGAGTCCCATTCTGGAGTGCAACGCCCCTTGCCATTTCCATCTGAGGCAGAGTGCTTCAAGTTGTTTCTGACAGAAGAGCTAGTGGGAGACAGTAGAGGAGACCAATCGCTATGTCTTGGAGCTACAGGAGAAGATGGAGCCAGGAGTGAGGGGGAAACTCGCTAAATGGGTGACAACCACAATTAGTGAAATGTGAAACACAAAATAAGAAATGTTGTTACCAGATCCTGTTCTGACAGGAGATGCACAAATGTCTGCAGACTTCAACTGCACAAAAAATTGGGAAGTGCTTGGGAAATTTTGTCCGGGTCAGAAATGTCTACAAAAMTCAAGTAAAAAGGAGTAATTTAATGTGAATGAATGAGGTGGCGGAACACACCTCAATTCAAACTGTTCTTAGAAAATAAAAACTTGTTAGAAAATCATTTCAAATTGAAAACAGCCTATAAATAAAAACAGGCTGTGTGCCTTGGTTTGAGGGCAGCGCGGATTAAATGTACTGTTGCGTAACAATAACATTCTGGAATGGAGAGAACATTCTAACATCACGTGCATTAAAAACCCACGCTAGGGCAACCGTTAGAGATATTTGGAACTCACATATGAGAAGGTTAAATGTCTTACTCACTTCGACGACGGAGAAGGAGATCCCACAGTCCTTGGTAGCGGGTCGCTTCGGTGTCACTGTGTTATCCTCGAAGCGGGCAAAGATCGTGTTAAGCTTGTCCGGAAGCAAGACGTTGGTGTACGCGACGTGGCTGGTTTTCCTTTTGTAGTCCGTGATTGTCTGTAGACCCTGCCACAAACGTCTCATGACTGAGCCGTTGACTTGCGACTCCACTTTGTCTCTATACTGACGTTTTGCCTGTTTGATTGCCTTGCGGAGGGAATGACTACTCTGTTTTTATTCTTCCATATTCCCAGTCACCTGAAATGCGGTGGTTCGCACTTTCAGTTTTGCGCGAATGCTGCCATCTATCCACGATTTCTGGTTAGGGTAGGTTTGAATAGTCCTATACGCTTCCGGATAAACTCAGTTATCGTTTCAGTGAATTCGTCAATATTATTCTCAATAGCAAACTGGAACATATCCCAGTCCTTGTGATCAAAACAATCTTGAAGCGTGGATTCCAATTGGTCAGACCAGCGTTGAATAGTCCTTATCACGGGTACTTCCTGTTTGAGTTTCTGCCTATGGGAATGGAGTCGTGGTCAGATTTGCCAAAAGGAGGGCGGGGGGGGGGGGGTGTGGGGGGGGGCTTGTATGCATCCCGGAAGTTGGAGTAACAGTGGTCTAGTGATTTAGCAGCGTGAGTACTACAGTGCTGGTGAGTTACCCATCAATATGCACACCAGTCACCATCATTCCGCACATCTGCGCAATATTGGACTCACCTGGACTCCATTACTTTGTTGATTGCCCCTGTATATCTGTCTGCTCCTCAGTTTGTTCCCTGTGTCAGCATTAATATCGTTATGTTTTCATGTCCAGACGCTGTCCTGTCCTGTTTCATGTCCGTTGTTAATTAAATGTTCACTCCCTGTACTTGCTTCTCGTCTCAAAGTGTCTGTCCTTACAGAGAGGTTTCCTTGCTTCGGTTGGCTCGGTAGGCTCCCATCACCCATCATGTCTTAGCGGGCCCATCAGGCTCCCATACCTCAGCCGGCTCGTCAGGCTCTCACGCCTCAGTGGGATTGTCAGGCTTTCACGCCTCAGCCGGAACATCGGACTCCCACGGCTCAGCCAGCTCGTCAGACTCCTAGAGCTCAGCCGGGTCGTATGGCTTCTTCACCTCAGCCAGCTAGTCCAGCGCCCATGCCTCTACCAGCCTGTCAGGTTCCCCAGGCGGAAAGCCAGGCTACCCTTCATTACGCACACCTGTCACCATCATTACGCGCATCTGCGCAATATTGGACTCACCTGGACTCCATTACTTTGTTGATTGCCCCTGTATATCTGTCTGCTTCTCAGTTTGTTCCCCATGTCATCATTGATGTCATTAATTTTTCTCCTGTCCAGGCACTCTCTTTGTTTGTTTCTTATCTATTATCCATTAAATGTTCACTCCCTGTACTTGCTTCTCGTCTCCCAGCGGCGGTCATGACAGAATGCTGACACCACAATTTGAAGCATCATGGAGTTTTTTGTTTTGTTGCTGACTTTGGGTCCGGGTGCCGCTATTGGAGGATCCCAGGGTGCCTCAGCTTGCTGATCGGGCTTCCATGCCTTAGCTGGCTCGAGAGGGTTCCTTTCCTCGGTTGGCTCGACAGGTTCTCATCCCACGTCATGCCTCAGCRGGCTCGTCGGGCTTCAACAACTCAGCTGGCTCATCAGGCTCCCATCCCACGTCATGTCTCAGCTGGCTCGTCGGGCTCCCACGCCTCAGTTGGCTTATCAGGCTCCCTACCCGCATCATCACTCAGCCGGCCCGTCAGTATCCCACACCTCAGCCGGCTCATCAGGCTCCCACGCCTCAGCGGGATCGTCAGGCTTTCACGCCTCAGCCGGCACGTTGGGCTCCCACGCCTCAGCCGGCACGTTGGGCTTCTACACCTCGGCCGGCTAGTCCAACGCCCATGCCTCGGCCAGCCCATCAGGCTCGCCCAGGTGGGACGCTGGGTAGTGCCCCTAGAGGGGGGGGGGTACTGTCACGCCTGCTCCCAATTCCCCTCTCTGGCGCTCGAGGGCACCAGGCTGCCCATCATTACGCACACCTGTCACGATAATTACACGCATCTGCGCAATATTGGACTCACCTGGACTTTGTTGATTGCCCCTCTAGATCTGTCTGCTCCTCAGTTTGTTCCCTGTGTCAGCATTAATGTCGTTATGTTTTCTTGTCCAGACACTGTCATGTCCTGTTTCATGTCCGTTGTTAATTAAATGTTCACTCCCTGTACTTGCTTCTCGTCTCAAAGTGTCTGTCGTTACACTTTGTTGGCGCCATTAGGGCTCTTCTCTATGCAGCTATTGCGAGAGGTCATTTTCACTGGCTGTCCACTGGTTTCAAAAACAACGATTTGATAGGCAGCCATCCACAAAAAACACAATCTGTAAGGGGCAAATAGCCAAATGAGAGCGCAGCAATGTGATTCACATAAATGTGCTATGTAGATATCAATAATAAGTGATAGCCGTATCGCCGTAGACTACACAACTGATGTTATCCTTACCTCCAAGCGTTTAAGTTAAAGTAGGATAATCTTTGGATGCTGACAGCAGTCTTACCATTGGAAGACATAGCTTGGACTTTAGCCCACAAAAGCCTATTCCTGCTCTTTTCCATGGATCCATATAACACATTTGGTGTGTCATCATAGTGGTCTCTGACTTCTGGTCAGACTCGCTCAGGTGGAACAAACTTGATCAAAATCARCTCGTTTTTCAAAAGTATCTGTAATCTGATTACAAAATGTTTGCTGGTAACATAACGGATTACAGTTACCGTTTTCTTGTAATCCCTTACATGTAATGGATACAACACATGTCCTTGTACAGGGAAATGATCTCACTCACCTCAAACAAAATTGCATACAATAGGCATACACACACGCAATAATACACAAACATACAGTATGCAGACAAGCACACACACACACAATTCCCTATACACAAACACATGGCACCATCATTAAATCAAATTTTATTAGTCACACACACATATTTAGCAGATGTTATTACGGGTGTAGCAAAATGCTACACCCGCAGTAACATCCGATTACTCCTATTCACACATGCATATTGTGCATATTCCGGATCTGCAGAAAGTCAATGGCCCTCTATCAATCTACTACACAATAGCATGGAGCAGAATCTGTCATGCTGTGTCTAAACAGACTTTGGATTCCTCCCCATAATACAATGAACGTTGCCATGAATCAGAGAGAGCTTTGTAAAATTTTAATGTTGTCTTTATGCACGGGCCACAAAGAAAACCGAAACAGATTCATTGCTTTTAGAACAATACACACTAAGAACTATATAAACCCTGAGGAATCGGCTATCATTTCGGTACATTTGACTTTTTTTCTTCTCTCTCCACCACAACTCAAGTTTCTTTGGCATTCAGCATGCAGCACAATGAACCAATGCACCAATAGACATTGGGAAAGGATGAATGTGCGATAATGGGTTTTGGAGGGACAATTAGTTTGAGACATTTGTGCATGCTCTGTGTGAGTGCGTAATCGTTAGGTGGATAGATACAAAAAATACTATACAAGCCTGCAAACAGCATCATCTATCTGGTTCCCAGGATGGCGGGCCTTGCGGTGATGTTGGTGATGTTGACAGCATTAAAAAAACATTTTTTTTTAAGGTGAATCGCTTCCTCAACGTTTCTCTGATGGGATTATAGACAGCTGTAAGCAGTGCTAAATTACCCCGGTAAAATAAAAATTGTCAGAAGAAAACAGGTGTTGGCTAACACTCAGGGAGGGGAATAGGACCTTGTAGGGTTTTCACTGACTGCGTGACTGAACATGACATCGACATGCAGCTGGTTGCGGCATGATTAGGCCTGGCCCCTTTTCATGAAGCATCTCAGAGTAGGAGTGCTGATATAATCTTATTCATTGTGATCTAAACGACAAACAGTTCCTAAACTAGCACTACCATTGCACCAGGGCCCAGTGAAGCCTTTTCAGATGGGTTAGAGTGTTTTTCTATGCCAAATGTCATGATGAGTCAGACTTTACATGTTGACATCCTCAATGGGGACACAGTTGTTTGTCTGAATTCTGAGATGCAAACATGTATGTTGTACAGCGAATGGCTAAACATAAAATCATAATCGAACCCACAAATTCTCATGCTCCAGATACTCAACTAGTCTAAAGAAGGCCAGTTTTATTACTTCTTTAATCAGAACAACAGTTTTCCACTGTGCTAACATAATTGCAAAATGATTTTCTAATGATCAATTAGCCTTTTAAAATGATCAACTTGGATTAGCTAACACAATGTTTCATTGGAACACAGAATGACGGTTGCTGGTAATGGGCCTCTGTACGCCTATGTAGATATTCCTTTAAAATATGTTTCCAGCTACAATAGTCATTTACAACATTAACAATGTCTACACTGTATTTCTGATCAATTTGATGTTATTTTAATGGACAAAAAAATTTGCTTTTCTTTCAAAAACAAGGATATTTCTAAGTGACCCCAAATCTTTGAATGGTAGTGTAAACGAATGCTACATTTTTAAGAGGTTTGTTCCTAGAATGCTATGGTTATGCTTGTGTTCTGGCCTTTTGTGCTGTATGCACCAATCAGCTTCTCTGAAGAACAGGTCTCGCAGTTTCAGTAACGGTATTCGTCGTCTGAAGAAGAGGAATCATCGGACCAAAGCGCAGCGTGGTAAGTGTTCATGCTTGTTTTATTAAAACTGAACACTATAACAAAAATAAACAAGAGAATAACCGAAACAGTCCTGTAAGGTGAAACCACTAAACAGAAATTAACTACCCACAAAAACCATGTGGGAAAAAGCTACCTAAGTATGGTTCTCAATCAGAGACAATGATAGACAGCTGCCTCTGATTGAGAACCACACCCGGCCAAACACAAAGAAATACAAAACATAGAAAATGAACATCACACCCTGACCCCCACCCCACCCAAATCACACCCTGACCAAACCAAAATAGAGACATAAAAAGCTCTCTACGATTAGGGCGTGACAGTTTCTCCATTCTGGGTTTGTTCAATCAGAACAGGAGAGTGGGGCAAAAAAGGAAATCCGAGAAAGAGGATGGAATTCTAAGAAACAATGGAATTCTAAGAAACAACATTCTCATAATTGCAATCAAGTTCTTTGGTTTGGCGTAAACACATGAAATTGAGTCAAATGGATGTTCAATGCAAATGATGCCCAGTGTCTATTGGGATATTCAAGTTGAAAATCACCTGTGATTTGTCCAAAATCTAGAGCTCCCTGTTGTCCAAGCACTTAACTTGAACATCCCTGGCAGTTTCTCTTTCACTTACAGTGCATTCGGAAGTATTCAGACCACTTCACTTTTTCCAAATGGTGTTACGTTTCAGCCTTATTTAAAATGGATTAAATCGTTTTGTTCCCTTATCAATCTACGCACAATACCCCATAAGGACAAAGCAAAAACAGGTTTGTAGAAATGTTTGCACATTTATATATATAAAAAAACTGAAATATGACATTCATACCCTTACCTCAGTACTTTGTTGAAGCACCTTTGGCAGCGATTACAGCCTTGAGTCTTCTTGGTTATTACGCTATAAGCTTGACACAACTGTATTTGGGGAGTTTCTCCCATTCTTCTCTGCAGATCRTCTCAAGCTCTGCAGGTTGGAAGGGCGAGTCGCTGCACAGCTATTTTCAGGTCTCTACAGAGATATTCGATTGGGTTCAAGTCGGGGCTCTGGCTGGGCCACTCATGGTCTGAGAGTCCTTTAGGTGCCTTTTGGCTAAACTCCAAGTGGGCTGTCATGTGCCTTTTACTTGAGGAGTGGCTTCCATCTGGCCACTCTACCATAAAGGCCTGATTGGTGGAGTGCTGCAGAGCTGGTTGTCTGTCTGGAAGGTTTTCCCAMCTCCACAGAGGAACTCTGGAGCTCTGTCAGAGTGACCATCGGGTTCTTGGTCACCTCCCCCGATTTTTCAGTTTGGCCAGGTGACCAGCTCTAGGAAGAGTCTTGGTGGTTCCAAACGTCTWCTATTTAAGAATGATGGAGGCCACTGTGTTCTTGGGGACCTTCAATGCTGAAGAAAAATGTTGGTACCTTTCCCCAGATCTGTGCCTCGACACAATCCTGTCTCGGCGCTCTACGGACAATTCCTTAGACCTCATGGCTTGGTTTTTGCTCTGACATGCACTGTCAACTGTGGGACCTTATATAGACAGATGTGTGCCTTTCCAAATCATGTCCAATCAACTGAATTTACCACAGATGGACTCCAAGTTTTAGAAACATCTCAAGGATGATCAATCGAAACAGGATGCACTTGAGCTCAATTTTGAGTGTCATAGCAAAGGGACTGAATACTTATCTAAATAAGTTATTTCTGTTTTTATTTGTAATAAATTAGCAACATTTCTGAAAACCTGTTTTAGCTTTGTCATTATGGGATATTGTGTGTAGATTGATGAGAACTTTTTTTTAATCAATTTTAGAATAAGGCTGTAACGTAACAAAATGTGGAAAAAGTGAAGGCATCTGAATACTTTATGAATGAACTGTATGTCTCACACATGCAAACACACCCACACACACACACACACGTTCAAAATCTTCTGTATCCACGGACAGAGTCAACGATTGTTAAGGACAATCCAGAGACAATTGTAACGTTTAAACGTTTGATATCACAACATGCATTATTAAATGGTAGCTCGTTAGGGTAGTTCTATTGAGTCTGCTACTTGGTGCAGAAATGAGGGCGCTTTAGAGAAGTCTGTGAGAAGAGGCACGAGTCAAGTGGTATGACTTTCATCATTAACTCCCCGAGTAAATCGCATTCAATAAAGCACAACACACTTTTACACCGCCGTTTGACAACAGACACAGCTCTGCATGCCTCAGAAAATCAATTTATTTCACATAAAACTTTCAGAACACAGCCTCATAAAAGAGATACTTGACACAATGAAGAAAAAATTATCTTCTAAACTACTGTAATACAATCACAATCCTCTGCAGCATCAGAAAACAGCCTATTTTCTTCTCGATCTCTCCCCAAGCCTTGTTTTTGTCTTTTTTGACTGCCCTTTTCTTTGTGACCTTTAGTGCAGGCACCCTGTGGTGTTAGTTTCCTGGGTTTTGACTGGGATTGTGTGTGACTTGAATGTGATGTCTCTTGATATTTCTTTCCACAGGTTATGAGAAAGCAGGCTGGATAACAGACAGCTGGAATCCTTAGAGTGGAGGGGGGCTTGACCTTTCTCTTGCCCTCCTTGCTCCCCTCAGCCAAACACATGCATGCTGTGCACCAAGGTTATTATAGTGAACTAAAACTGAAACTACAACTAAAACGAATTAGGAAAAAAATCTTTGTAAACTGAAATAAAATAATTAACAAACAAGTTTAAAAAACGGAAACTATATTGAAACTAGTATCTTTGACTCCAAAACTAAGTCAAATAAAATAAAAACATAATGGATTATGTTCATTTTGAGTATTTTCTTCTCAACTTTGGCCAAAACTCGAATTGGGTTTTCAAGCTTTTTGAGAGTTTCAAGCTACTGAATCTGTCAGGTAAATGTGGGCAGGAGAAGGCAATGTTTCAAATAGGCTATTACTAGCTAACGGAAAAAAATATCTAGGTAGCTAACTTAATTGATCTTTTTTTTACTAAAGTGAAAACGTATTGGATTGGTGTAAACATGGGCGAGAGAGAGTTTCCTTCTGTAATGGAGTTAAGAAGGTACCGTATGCTCACTCCACAGCTAGCTTGAAATGTCGCAGATGGAGCTATCGAATTAGATATTTTTCAATAGGTCAAACAGTTGGTATGTTGTCAAGTAGGGACGTCATGTGTGTTTGCAAGCAGAGGATCACTGTTTCGAGCCCGGTATGGGGACATGGACAGGTGAGGAAGCTCGATCTTTGCCTCGATCCTGACTTGTCTCCCAGTCCCTGCTGAAAAACATCCCCACAACATGATGCTGCCACCACCATGAATCACCGTAGGGATGGTGCCAGGTTTCGTCCAGACGTGACACTTGGCATTCAGGGCAAAGAGTTCAATCTTAGTTTCATCAGACCAGAGCATCTTGTTTCTCATGGTCTGAGAGTCCTTTAGGTGCCTTTTGGCAAACTCAAAGGAGGCTGTCATGTGCCTTTTACTGAGGAGTGGCTTCCATCTGGTCACTCTACAATAGAGGCCTGATTGGTGGAGTGCTGCAGAGCTGGTTGTCCTTCTGGAAGGTTCTCCCATCTCCACAGAGGAACTCTAGAGCTCCAGTCAGCGTGACCATCAGGTTCTTGGTCACCTCCCTGACCAAGGCCCTTCTCCCCCGATTGCTCGGTTTGGCCGGGCAGTAAGCTCTAGGAAGAGTCTTAGTGGTTCCAAACTTCTTCCATTCAAGAATGATGAAGGCCACTGTGTTCTTGGGGACGTTCAATGCTGCAGACATTTTTTGGTACCCTTCCCCAGATCAGTGAATTGACACAATCCTGTCTCGGAGCTCTACGGATAATTCCTTCAACCACATGGCTTGGTTTTTGTTCTGACATGCACTGTCAACAGTGGGACCTTATATAGACAGGTGTGTGCATTTCCAAATCATGTCCAATCAATTGAATTTACCACAGGTGGACTCCAAGTTGTAGAAACATCTCAAGAATAATCAATGGAAACAGGATGCACCTGAGCTCAATTACAATTCTCATAGCAAAGGGTCTGAATACTTATGTAAATAAGGTATTTCTGTTTTTATATTTAATACATTTGCAAAAATGTATAAAAACCTGTTTTAGCTTTGTCATTATGGGGTATTGTGTGCAGATTGCTGAGTAAAATTCAATTTTAGAATATGGCTCTAACGTAACAAAATGTAGAAGTCAAGGGGTCTGAATACTTTCCGAATGCACTGTACATCACAGAAGACTGAAAACCAGAAACACACATGCACATGCACATACATGCACACACACAAACACACAGCATGCACACACACACACACACACACACACACACAGAGAGAAAGGGACACGCATACACTCACGCACGCACGCACACATACAGTATACACACCAGTGGAGGCTGCTGAGAAGAGGATGGCTCATAATAGTGGGTGGAACAGAGCAAATGGAATGACATCAAACACATGGAAACAATGTATTTGCTACCATTCCACTTATTCTGCTCCAGCCAATTAAGTTGCTACCAATCTCCTGTGATACACACTCTATTTCTCTCTCTCACACACAAACAAACACACACGAGCACAAAGCAGGCATTTCAGATTTATTAATTTGCCTTTGCCACAACACAGAATGATGGGACGAAGGTTATCCAAGTCAGGCCCGCTGGCTTTGCCGTGATATTCACAATGTGAGTCACACTTGAAGACAGAGTTGTGTGGCTGTAGTGTAACCTGTAGGGCATGTGACAGTGACGAACATAGGACAAGACAAGTACCTCCAGACAAAGTCTTTAGGTGTCATTGACAGAGACAGAGAGAGTGTAAAGACACTGTCCTCTCCTTATATAAGATCCCATGTACATAACTGTGTGTGTGCCCCCAGCCCTAGACCTCGTACACTACTCTAATTTACCGCTGTTTGATGTGCGTATTCAGCAGACATCACATTAATCTAGCCCCTCATGAATTTCATTTCTGACTTCCCACTTGAAACTAAATTGGGCCCGTTCAAGAAGTCTAACGATAATAGACACTAAATTGGCTTGCTCAATCAAAAAGACCATTGTCTCTGACCCTCTATTCAGTTCCAAATTTAAAGCACACTCTTGAAGAGTTGAAGGGAAGAGAGAGAGACAGAGAGAGAGAATAAAAGAGGTAACTGACTTAATGTGATGGGGACCAATTGACGGTGCGGCTGTTGAAAAATGGAAAAAGGGAAAACATTTAAGAGAACGGGTGAAATTAACAGTAATTAATGTTAAAAATGAAAGTCCAGAAATAAAAGGCCATGGCAGGCGGCGATGCTCCCATTATGCAAGGCAGGTTGATATTTATTCTCATGAATCTTGACATAGAGGCAGCTCTGTAGATTGGTAACTAACTAGCACAGCCACAAAGTCATTAATCCTAACCATACTGCTAACCCTAACGCCTAACCCTAACCTTAAAATAAGACCAAAAAGTGTATTTGATGTTTTATAACCAATTATGACTTTGCAGCTGGTCCATCTAGCGGAAATCACAAATTTCTGTCTCCATGACAAGATTCATAACAATAAACCTCAACCTGCAAGACTCTATGAATATGATTGCATTTTCTCTTTTTTCCCCTCATGGAGGTTCTTTGTCTAATTCAATCAATACGTCAGATGCACACAATGCACTGTGAATGGATGTTTTAAATTAGGCTAATCAAACAAAGTGGTTCAGACAGAAATTGCAGCAAGCTTCGCCTGCAGTCAAATCAAGAGAAAAAGGTAGAGAATGCTCCCACCGCTGTTAAAAGTCTTGATAACACTTCATTTTAAGGGGTTCTTATTATAGTGTAATTACACTGTAACAATTGTAGTTAATTGTAATAACTCGTAGTTACACTGAAATAACACGCAKATGGTGGTAATTGCAGTCTGTAATTACAGAGGTGTAACAATAAATGCTTGTTACCATGCTTCTTACAAATGGGCACGTATCCACTAAATTCACCAATTTTGTGTTTAGTTTCTTCTCAGCTGCATCTGATTCAGTAATAACTGTCAAAAGGTTGTTATCTCTCGTGAACAGATGTGCTGGGTGTCCGAGATTACAGAGGTTCAAAATCTCCACTCAATGTTGTTGCTAGCACTTGCCCCCTAAAAGTGTACCATCGGGTTTAACTTGACTGATTTCACAAAAACAGATCAGATTTAGGTCAACCTCACTGGGGTCTACCATACAGGTGTCATCCCAGACGAGAATTGTATGTGTGTATGTTACCATTATGATAACCTCAACCTTCTTGCCATCCAAGTGAGAGGATAAACCCACAAGTACACTACGGAGTACATGTAATATCAATGTAATTACTGGGTGTTACACTAGCTAGATAAAATGATGTGTATTTTGAGGGGTACTTACTTGTAAATAATGTGTACTTATATATCCACCCTGACAACCTGTCCCTAATTTTAAAGCATCTGGAAGAACCATCCAAGTACACTATTACAGCAACAACTTCAGTTCTTGTCAATAATCTTGTCAATGCTTAATACACTAAAATGAAATGTGCTGCTTTGCTTGTGGAACTGTCAAAAGCTTTTGATACTGTTGATCATGCTATTTTATTAAATAAGTTGCCCTTGATAGGCCTGAGTGCTGATACCTGTTCATGATTACCTTAGTGATAGAACTCAGGCCATCGTGATTGATGTGGTTAACTTCTCTGCGCTACGGATCCCTTTAGCGGGATCATTTTTCTAAACAACCGCTGAATTGCAGGGCGCAAAATATCACTAAAAATATTTATATTCATGCAATCACAAGTGAAATATACCAAAACACAGCTTAGCTTGTTGTTAATCCACCTATCGTGTCAGATTTTGAAAATATGCTCTTGCAGCGAAAGCAATCCAAGCTTTTGTGAGTGTATCAATCAATGCTACAACAGCTAGCCCCAAATTTGCATGGTCACGAAAGTCAGAAAAGCAATAAAATTAATCGCTTACCTTTGATAATCTTCGGAGACTCCCAGTTACACAACAAATGTTATTTTTGTTCGATAAATATTACTTTTATAACAAAAAAACGCCATTTGGGTTGCGCGTTATGTTCAGAAAACCAAAGCCTCGTTCCGTTCGACGAAAATTCCTAAAAGTATCCGCAATGTTCGTAGAAACATGTCAAATGTTTTTTAGAATCAATCCTCAGGTTGTTTTTAACAAACATAATCGATAATATTTCAACCGGACCGTAACCTATTCAATAAAATAGAGAAAGAAAATGGAGAGCTACCCCTCTCGCGCGCAGGAACTAATCAGAGGACACCTGACTAGTTTAGAAAAATCTCGCTCATTTTTCAAAATAATAGTCTGAATCTATGTCTAAAGCCTGGTCACAGCCTGAGGGAGCCATTGGAAAAGGAATCTGGTTGATACCCCTTTAAATGGAAGAAAGACGGGGCAGGAAACACAGATTTAAAAAAAAAAAAATCACTTCCGGGTTAGATTTCCTCAGGTTTTCGCCTGCAGAATCAGTTTTGTTATACTCACAGACAACATTTTGACAGTTTTGGAAACTTTGGAGTGTTTTCTATCTTAATCTGTAAATTATATGCATATTCTATGATCTGGACCTGAGAAATAGTCCGTTTACCTTGGGAACGTTATTTAAAAAATATATAAAATAATCTGAACCCTAGCGTCAAGAGGTTTAACAATGCCACTTAATATAATGTATATGTATATACTGTACTCTAGATCATCTACTGCATCTTGCCATCTTTATGTAATACATGTATCACTAGCCACTTTAAACTATGCACTTTTATGTTTACATACCCTACATTACTCATCTCATATGTATATAATAACTGAGTAACTCACTAATAACCATCTACTGCATCTTGCCTATGCGTGTTCTGTACCACACTCATTCATATATCTTTATGTAAATATTCTTTATCCCTTTACACTTGTGTGTATAAGGTAGTAGTTGTGGAATTGTTAGGTTAGTTACTCATTGGTTATTACTGCATTGTCGAAACTAGAAGCACAAGCATTGCTACGCTCACATTAACATCTGCTAACCATGTGTATGTGACAAATAACATTTGATTTGATTTGATTTTTTTAGCAATAATAATAATAATAACCTCTACTTTAGTAGAGAAAACAATATGTCAGGTGTGTTGTAATAAAAACGAGTGGGTCCACTAATTAAATGCAGTCTTTCTGCATTGTGAAGAGGAAAAACCCAGACATTACAAAGTTTGTGATGAATGACAGGTGTTTCTTCATGCAAAATAGATTTGGGGTTAAAAAATCCAATTAAGCTGCTTTATTTTAGGGGTTTAGTGAAGCGGGTCATTTTTTACCAAGGACAAGTGGAGTATACAGAATGTTAAGACTACACAAGCTTAATCAGACAAACAGTTTTCAGCTGTGCTAAACATATTGCAAAAGGGTTTTCTAATGACCAATTAGCTTTTAAAAAATAATACTTGGATTAGCTAACAAACGTGTCATTGGAACACAGGAGTGAATGTTGCTGTAAATGGGCCTCTGTACGCCTATGTAGACATTCCATTAAAAAATCTGCTGTTTCCAGCTGCAATAGTCATTTACATCATTAACTTCTAGTTCCTCCAAACCGGATCGGGAGCACCCCCCACCAGTAAAAAAGCTGACTAGCATAGCCTAGCATAGCGTACAAGTAAATACTAGCATCTAAATATCATTAAATCACAAGTCCAAGACACCAGATGAAAGATAACTTCTTGTAATCTAGCCACCATTTCTGATTTTTAAAATGTTTTACAGGGAAGACACAATATGAAATCTATAAGCTAACCACGTTAGCAAAAGACACCATTTTTCTTACTCCACCATTTTTTCACTCATCAGTAGATCATACAACATTCAGACCAAATAAAAATAAATAGCCACTAACCAAGAAAAAACTTCATAGATGAGCTATAACATTATTGTATAGCATATGTTTTGTTAGAAAAATGTGCATATTTCAGGTATAAATCATAGTTTACCATTGCAGCCACCATCACAACTCGACTAGAATAACTAACAGAGAGCAACGTGTATTACCTAATTACTCATCATAAAACATTTCTTAAAAATACACAGCGTACACAATTGAAAGACACAGATCTTGTGAATCCAGACAATATTCAGATTTTCTAAGTGTTTACACGCGAAAACACAAATATATCGTTTTATTAGCTTACACAATAGCAAACATCACAAAGCATTGATTCAAGGCAAAAAGAGCGATAACGTTATCACCACCAATATATTAATTTTTTCACTAACCTCTCAAGATTCTTCATGACACTCCTGTAACAATATATTACAACATACATATAGAGTTTGTTCGAAATGTGCATATTTAGACAAAAAATCGTGGTTATACATGAAAAAAGTAGCCAAGCTGGTCAGAAAATGTCGGCGCCATCTGGAAAGACACCTATGCTAATCAATAAATAATCATAAACTTGACTACAAAATACAGGGTGGACAGCAATTGAAAGATAAATTAGTTCTTAATGCAATCGCTTAATTACATATTTAAAATTAACCTTACTGCGCAATACAAGGTGCGTAAAGCGAAGCTACCCAAAAATTAATGGCGCTTATGCATTTAAAATTTTTCAACAGAACAACGATTTATCAGCAATAATAGTTCTTACTTTTAGATTAACTCCAGCATCAATCTTGGGAAAGGTGTCCGTTGTCCAGAACAATCGTCTTTGTTCGAAAGATTTCCTCTTGTCCTGTCGAAATGGCCACTAACGTTCGGCATGTACCGGAAAAGTGTCCAACTTTTGAAAGTGCGTCACAAAGAAATGCCAGAAAATCGCAACAATAACTGCTATAAACTCTATAAGGTCGGTTTAAATTAACTCACTTATGATGTCTTTAACACCTATAACGAATAAAAACATGACCGGGGATATAGAACTTGCTAAACCAAAGCTTGGAAGGAGGCCAGTCCGACGTCCATCGTGCGTCAAGCGAGGGCAGAAAAGAAAGGTACTCCGCAACTTGGGCTTATATATAAGTCCCAGATTGCGCAATCGACCCCATTCAAATTGTCACCACTTACTGACATTCTAGAGGAAGGCGTAGGCAGTGTTTGTAGCCCCACAGCATTCACAGGGACTTATAAACTGACCTGGGACAGAGGCCAAGATTTCTGAAATCTCACTCCCTGGCAGGAAAAGTGCTGTAGAATGAGTTCTGTTCCACCCACAGACATAATTCAAACGGTTTTAGAAACTAGAGATTGTTTTCTATCCAATAGTAATAATAATATGCATATTGTACGAGCAAGAATTGAGTACGAGGCAGTTTAATTTGGAAATGTAAAAAAAAAAATTGTGCTAACAGCTCCCCCTATTGACAATGTCTACACTGTATTTCTGATCAATTTGATGTTATTTTAAATGGACAAAAAAATTGCTTTTCTTTCAAAAACAAGGGCATTTCTAAGTGACCCCAAACTTTTGAACGGTAGTATATATATATATATATATAATTTTTGTATTTCTTTTCTCATTTACAACTGCAACCTGGCCAAGATAAAGAAAAGCACTGCGACAAAAACATCAACACAGAGTTACACATAAACAAACGTACAGTCAATAACACAAGAAAATAAAAAAATTAAAATCTATGTACAGTGTGTGCAAATGTAGAAGAGTAGGGAGGTAGGCAATAAATAGGCCCTAGAGGTGAAAATAATTACAATTTAGCATTAATACTGGAGTGATAGATGTAACAGACGATGAATGTGCAAGTAGAGATACTGGGGTGCAAAAGAGCAAGAGGGTAAGTAATAATATGGGGATGAGGTAGTCGGGTGTGCTATTTACAGATTGGCTGTGTACAGGTACAGTGATCGGTAAGCTGATCTGACAGCTAATGCTTAAATTTAGGGAGGGAGAAAAAAGAATCCAGCTTCAGAGATTTTTGCAATTCGTTCCAGTCATTGGCAGCAGAGAACTGGAAGGAAAGGCGGCCAAAGTAGGAGTTGTCTTTGGGGATGACCAGRGCAATATACCTGCTGGAGCGCGTGCTACGGGTGGGTGTTGCTATGGTGACCAGTGAGCTGAGATAAGGCTTTACCTAGCAAAGACTTATAGATGACCTGGAGACAGTGGGTTTGGCGACGGATATGTAGTGAGGGCCAGCCAACGAAAGCATACAGGTCGCAGTGGTGGGTAGTATATGGGGCTTTGGTGATAAAATGGATGGCACTGTGATAGACTACATCCAGTTTGCTAAATAGAGTGCTGGGGCTATTTTGTAAATGACATCGCCGAAGTCAAGGATCGGTAGGATAGTCAGTTTTACGAGGGTATGTTTGGCGGCATGAGTGAAGGAGGCTTTTTTGTGAAATAGGAAGCCGATTCTAGATTTAATTTTGGTTTGGAGATCTTAATGTGAGTCTGGAAGGAGAGTTTACAGTCTAAGCATACACCTAGGTATTTGTAGTGGTCCACATATTTTAGGTCAGAACCGTCCAGAGTAGTGATGCTAGTCGGGCGGGAGGGTGCGGGCAGGCTGTTAGCCAGCCTGCCAGCTTAGTAGAGTCTGCCACTAGCACAGTCAGTGTAGTCAGCTCAGCTATCCCCATTGAGACCGTGTCTGTGCCTCGACCTAGGTTGGGCAAAACTAAACATGGCGGTGTTCGCCTTAGCAATCTTTCTAGAATAAAGACCTCCTCCATTCCTGCCATTATTGAAAGAGATCGTGATACCTCACATCTCAAAATAGGGCTACTTAATGTTAGATCCCCCACTTCCAAGGCAGTTATAGTCAATGAACTAATCACTGATCATAATCTTGATGTGATTGGCCTGACAAACATGGCTTAAGCCTGATGAATTTACTGTGTTAAATGAGGCCTCACCTCCTGGTTACACTAGTGACCATATCCCTCGCGCATCTCGCAAAGGCAGAGGTGTTGCTAACATTTACGATAGCAAATTTCAATTTACAAAACAAAAACGCAGTTTTCGTCTTTTGAGCTTCTAGTCATGAAATCTATGCAGCCTACTCAATCACTTTTTATAGCTACTGTTTACAGGCCTCCTGGGCCATATACAAGGTTCCTCACAGAGTTCCCTGAATTCCTATTGGACCTTGTAGTCATAGCTGTCACGAACCTGACCACAGTTTGCTTTGTATGTTTATATGTTTTGTTTGGTCAGGGTGTGATCTGAATGGGCATGCTATGTTGTATGTCTAGTTTGTCTAGTCTAGTTTGTCTGTGTTTGGCCTGATATGGTTCTCAATCAGAGGCAGGTGTTACGTTTGTTTATTGTTTTGTATAGTTTGTTCAGTGTTCTCTGTTTATTAAATTCACAATGAACAMATACCACGCTGCATTTTGGTCCTCCGATCCTTCCAACTACTTCTCCTCAGACGAGGAGGACGACGAGCGTGACAATAGCAGATAATATTCAAATTTTTTGTGACTTTAATATTCACATGGAAAAGTCCACAGACCTACTCCAAAAGGCTTTCGGAGCCATCATCGACTCAGTGGGTTTTGTCCAACATGTCTCTGGACCTACTCACTGCCACAGTCATACTCTGGACCTAGCTTTGTCCCATGGAATAAATGTTGTGGATCTTAATGTTTTTCCTCATAATCCTGGACTATCTGACTATCATTTTACTATGTTTGTAATCGCAACAACCAATCTGCTCAGACCCCAACCAAGGAGCATCAAAAGTCGTGCTATAAATTCTCAGACAACCCAAAGATTCCTTGATGCCCTTCCAGATGGAAGTCTTCCAACTAGCTTGGAAAGACAGTACAGTGCAGTATCGAAGAGCCCTCACTGCTGCTCGATCATCCTATTTTTCCAACTTAATTGAGGAAAATAAGAACAATCAGAAATGTATTTTTGATACTGTCGCAAAGCTAACTAAAAAGCAGCATTCCCCAAGAGAGGATGGCTTTCACTTCAGCAGTAATAAATTCATGAACTTCTTTGAGGTAAAGATCATGATCATTAGACAGCAAGTTACGGACTCCTCTTTAAGTCTGCGTATTCCTCCAAAGCTCAGTTGTCCTGAGTCTGCACAACTCTGCCAGGACCTAGGAGGACTACCTGGCATGATGACTCCTTGTTGTCCCCAGTCCACCTGGCCGTGCTGCTGCTCCAGTTTCAACTGTTCTGCCTGCGGCTATGGAACCCTGACCTGTTCACTGTGATTACTATTATTTGACCCTGCTGGTCATCTATGAACATTTGAAAATCTTGGTCATGTTCTGTTATAATTTCCACCCGGCACAGCCAGAAGAGGACTGGCCACCCCTCACAGCCTGGATCCTCTCTAGGAGTTTTTCCTAGCCACCGTGCTTCTACACCTGCATTGCTTGCTGTTAGGGTTTTAGGTTGGGTTTCTGTACAGCACTTTGATATATCAGCTGATTTAAGAAGGACTATATAAATAAATTTGATTTGAATTGTCATAGACCCCAGCCACCCCAGTCATAGACTGTTCTCTCTACTACCGCATGGCAAGCGGTACCGGAGTGCAAAGTCTTGGACAAAAAGACTTCTCAACAGTTTTTACCCCCAAGCCATAAGACTTCTGAACAGGTATTCAAATGGCTACCCGGAATATTTGCATTGTGTTCCCCCCCAACCCCTCTTTTTACGCTGCTGCTACTCTCTGTTTATCATATATGCATAGTCACTTTAACTATACATTCATGTACATAGTACCTCAATTGGGCCGACCAACCAGTGCTCCCGCACATTGGCTAACCGGGCTATCTGCATTGTGTCCCACCCACCACCCACCAACCCCTCTTTTACTTAACTGCTACTCTCTGTTCATCATATATGCATAGTCACTTTAACCATATCTACATGTACATACTACCTCAATCAGCCTGACTAACCGGTGTCTGTATGTAGCCTCGCTACTCTTATATTCTCGTTACTCTATATAGCCTGTCTTTTTACTGTTGTTTTATTTCTTTACATACCTATTGTTCACCTAACACCTTTTTTGCACTATTGGTTAGAGCCTGTAAGTAAGCATTTCACTGTAAGGTCTACACCTGTTGTATTCGGCGCACGTGACAAATAAACTTTGATTTGATTTGAAGAGCATGCACTCAGTTTTACTAGCATTTAAAAGCAGTTGGAGGCAGTTGAAATTACACGTGACCCGTTTCAGGAAACTAACTTTTTTTWAAATCTAAAACGTGTTTTTTTTTGGCAGAAATGCCTTCTCGAACATGTCAACTTTCATGTGCCTTAATAACAAACTTGTATGCCATCTGTAAATATATAAATATTTATAAAACAATTCAATTACGAGTTATTTTAAACAGAGAAAAAGRCYGCAACCTTCCCGCTAGCCATGATTGGCTGAGATAATGAGTGGGCTGGACAAGCCGAGAGAGGAGTTTTGATTGGTCTGACATATAGTACGCTTCTATCTATTTTAGCTGGTCAGTATGTGTTTGTAATCCTGTCATGTAGTAACCAAAAAAGTGTTAAACAAATCAAAATATTTGGGAATCTTAAAAGTGCCACCCTTTGCCTTGACAGCTTTGCACACTCTTGGCATTCTCTCAACCAGCTTCATGAGTTATTCACCTGGAATGCAATTAAATTAACAGGTGTGCCTTGTTAAAAGTTAATTTGTGGAATATCTTTCCTTAATACGTTTGAGCCAATCAGTTGTGTTGTGACAAGATAGGGGTGGTATACAGAAGATAGCCCTATTTGGTAAAAGACCAAGTCCATATTATGTCAAGAACAGCTCAAAAGACAAAAGAGAAATTACAGTCCATCATTACTTTAAGACATGAAGGTCAGTCAATCTGGAAAATGTCAAAGTTTCTTCAAGTGCAGTCACAAAAACCATCAAGCGCTTTGATGAAACTGTCTCTCATCAGGACCGCCACAGGAAAGGAAGACCAGAGTTACCTCTGCTGCAGGAGATAAGTTCACCAGCCTCAGAAATTGCAGCGCAAATATATTTTGATTTGTTTAACACTTTTTTGGTTACTACATGATTCCATATGTGTTATTTCATTGTTTTTATGTTTTTGTAAACATTCTACAATGTAGAAAATAGTAAAAATAAAGGTAAACCCTTGAACGAGTAGGTGTGTGTAAACTTTTGATTAGTACTGTATATACTGAACAAAAATATAAACGTAACATGTTGGTCCCATGTTTAACTTATGTCTCTTTTCCAAATGCACCTTAAATATACACATTATACACAATGAATATACACATTATACAAAATATAAATATACACAATATATATACACACATGTGTACATTTATATTGTGTATAATGTGTATATTTATTGTGTATAATGTGAATATTGATAATGGGTATATACAGTACTGTATATACTGAAACAAAAATAGAAACACAACATATAAAATGTTGGTCCCATGTTTCCTGAGCTGAAATGAAAGATCCCAGAAATGTGTATGGATAATGTGTATATTTTTATTGTGTATAATGTGTATATTTAAATTGTATTATACAGGGGGCCTTTGGAAAAAAGACCTAGGTCCCAACCTCTTCCCTGTTAAAATAAATGTTCAATAAAAAYAATACAAGTACATTGTAAATACTAGGTGTTACAAAGGATTTAGTGAGTAAAATGAAGTGTATCTTATTTGTAATTAGTGTACATTACCCATCCTGACAACCTGGTCCTTATTTTAAGGTTTCCGGAAGTGCCTTCTAAGTGGCAGGATAAACACAATAATACACCACAGTCAATGATGGCGCCGGAGGAGATGGCTGCCATTTTACAGGCTCCTAACCAATTGTGCTATTGTAGCTATTTTCAGTCACCGTCTCTTATGACCGAAAATAGCTTCTGTATATCAGGACAGCGATTACTCACCTCATACTGAACAAAGATTTTTTCTTTAATTAGTCGGACATGAAGGATTTACTTCAGACACCCGACAAGGCCTAAATCCCTGTCTATCGCATGAAGAAGAGATGGAGATATTGGGGATGTAGGTCGGGGTGCCATGTAAGGATCCGAAGGCTCCTTACATCAGTCTTATTAGCCAATATGCAATCATTGGATAACAAAATGGATGAGCACCGATCAAGACTACCCTATCAATGGGACATAAAAAAATGTAATATCTTGTGTTTCACCGAGTCGTAGTTGAACGACGAGTCGTTTGTCGTTTAAACAAATTTTTCAACCACTCCACAAATTTCTTGATCGCAAACAATAGTTTTGGCGAGTCGGTTAGGACATCTACTTTGTACCTGACACAAGTCATTTTTCAAACAATTGTTTACAGATCATTTCACTTATAATTCACTGTATCACAAATCCAGTGGGTCGGAAGTTTACATACACTAAGTTGACTGTGCCTTTAAACAGCTTGGAAAATTCCAGAAAATTATGTAATGGCTTTAGAAGCTTCTGATAGGCTAATTGACATAATTTGAGTCAATTGGAGGTGTACCTGTGGATGTATTTCAAGGCCTACCTTCAAACTCGGTGCCTCTTTGCTTGACATCATGGGAAAATCTAAAGAAATCAGCCAAGACCTCAGAAACAAAATTGTAGACCTCCACAAGTCTGGTTCATCCTTGGGAGCAATTTACAAATGCCTGAAGGTACCACTTTCATCTGTACAAACCATAGTACGCAAGTATAAAAACCATTGGACCACGCAGCCGTCACACCGCTCAGGAAGGAAGGAGACGCGTTCTGTCTCCTAGAGATGAACTTACTTTGGTGCGAAAAGTACAAATCAATCCCAGAACAACAGCAAAGGACCTTGTGAAGATGCTGGAGGAAACAGGTGCAAAAGTATCTATATCCACAGTAAAACGAGTCCTATATCGACATAACTTGAAAGGCCGCTCAGCAAGGAAGAAGCCACTGCTTCAAAACCGCCATAAAAAGCCAAGCTACGGTTTGCAACTGCACATGGGGACAAATATTTTTGGAGAAATGTCCTCTGGTCTGATGAAACAAAAATAGAACTGTTTGGTCCTAATGACCATCGTTATGTTTGGAGGATAAAAGGGGAGGCTTGCAAACCAAAGAATACCATCCCAACCTTGAAGCACAGGGGTGGCAGCATCATGTTGTAGGGGTGCTTTGCTGCCGGAGGGACTGGTGCTCTTCACAAAATAGACGGCATCATGAGGAAGTAAAATGATGTGGATATATTGAAGCAACATCTCAAGACATCAGTCAGGAAGTTAAAGCTTGGTCACAAATGGGTCTTCCAAATGGACAATGACCCAAGCATACTTCCAAAGTTGTGGCAAAAGGGCTTAAGTACAACAAAGTCAACGTATTGGAGTGGCCATCACAAAGCCCTGACCTCAATCCTATAGAAAATGTATGGGCAGAACTGAAAAAGCATGGGCGAGCAAGGAGGCCTAAAAAACTGATTCAGTTACACCAGCTCTGTCAGGAGGAATGGGCCAAAATTCACCAAACTTATTGTGGGAAGGTTGTGGAAGGCTACGTTTGACCCAAGTTAAACAATTTAAAGGCAATGCTACCAAACACTCAATTAGTATATGTAAACTTCTGACCCACTGGGAATGTGATGAAAGAAATAAAAGCTGAAATAAATTATTCTCTCTACTAATATTTTGACATTTCACATTCTTAAAATAAAGTGGTTATCCTAACTGACCTAGGACAGGGAATTTTTACTTGGATTAAATGTCAGGAATTGTGAAATACGGAGTTTAAATGTATTTGGCTAAGGTGTATGTAAACTTCCGACTTCAACTGTAGATAACGTACAGCTGGCTGGGTTTTCGGTCCATCGGCAAGATAGAACAGCTGCCTCCGGTAAGACAAGTGGTGGCGGTCTATGTCTATTTGTAAATAAAAGCTGGTGCACAAAATCTAATATTAAGGACGTCTCAAGGTTTTGCTCGCGTGAGGTAGAGTATCTCATGACAAGCTGTAGACCACACTATTTACCAAGAGAGTTTTCATCTATATTTTTCGTAGCTGTCTATTTACCACTACAAACCGATGCTGGCACTAAGACGGCACTCAACAAGTTGTATAAGGCCAAAAGCAAACAAGAGGCGGAGCTCCAAGTGGCCGGGGACTTTAATACAGGGAAACTTAAATCCGTTTTAACCTAATTTCTACCAGCATGTTAAATGTGCAACCAGAGGAAAAAAATCTCTCCAGACCATCTTTACTCCACACACAGAGACACGTACAAAGCTCTCCCTCGAATTCCATTTGGCAAATCTGACCATAACTCTATCCTCCTGATTCCTGTTTCAAGCAAAAACTTGTAATCAGGAAGTACCAGTGACTCGCTAAATAAACAAGTGGTTAGATGACGCAGATGCTAAACTACAGGACTGCTTTGGTAGCACAGACTGGAATATGTTCCGGGATACCTTCCGGGATGCTTCCGATGGCATTGAGGAGTACACCACATCAGTCACTGGCTTCATCAATAAGTGCATTGATGACGTTGTCCCCACAGTGACCGTAGGTACATACTCCAACCAGAAGCTATGGATTACAGGCAACATCCGCTCTGAGCCAAAGGGTAGAGCTGCCGCTTTCAAGGAGCTGGACTCTAACCCAGATGCTCATAAGAAATCCCGCTATGCTCTCCGACGAACCATCAAACAGGCAAAGCGTCAATACAATGAATTGCTACCAAGTCTTTATACGTGAGAGGGAAATCAGATCCATATAGACCTGCACACAGTATAATTTACATTATTGTACAGCGTGTATAGATGCTAATAGAAAGTTCGAGTTTTTATGTTGTTTCTTTAACTTGTGTACTTGTTGTTTACCACCCATTTCGAGAGAATATGGACATTGTTATGCAGTTGGATGAAATAAACAGTGCAGCTGATAATTGATAATAGGCATTGTTATTTTGTACAGTATACACTCTTGGGAAAAAATGGGCTATCTCCAACCTAAAAGGGTTCTTCGGCTGTCCCCATAGGAAAACCCTTTGATTCCAGGTAGAACCCTTTTTGTTCCAGGTAAAACCCTTTTGGGTTCCATGTAGAACTTTTTCCACAGAAGGTTCTACATGGAACCCGAAACCAAAAAGGGTTTCACCTGGAACCAAAAAGGGTTCTCCTATGGGGACAGCCGAAGAACCCTTTTGGAACCCTTTTTTCTAAAACCGTATCACAGCTTCAGCATTTTAATGATACTATAGGAACATCAATGCTTATCCTTTTAGATATGACTGGTACCAAACTGATACTAAATTGTGTACTTTATCAGGGATGATGGCATCACATGTTTTTAGGACTGTGTCATCATGCCATTGAATAGTGAGAAAAGCTGACATTTTACTCCAGCTGATGGTGGATGATTTCTCTGACCCTCCTCTCCATCCTCTCTGTTTCCCTGTGCCCATCTGGCTGGGTCAGTGAATTTCAGCCACCCTACTGTCTTCATCAGCGACCTTTTCAACTCTCGCCTGGCTCCAATTAACGCCCAGCTCCATAACAAGCCCCACGTTGATAAGGATAAATGCCAAGATATGAAAACCAAAGACCTTTACACCCAAGATGTGACACCTCCTGAATTTGATAGATTGTTAATGGGGAAAACTGTACTAGATTAGTTCTTGCTGTTATGCAAAGATACGAAAGATTTGGCCCTGGTTWAAATGAAATGTTATGACAAACATAAAGCACCTTTTGTCATGTTTTCATATAATGGTTGTTTCCCAATGACAAAATCTCTGATAATGTGTTGGAATTCATTCATGATGAATATAAGAGTACACATACTGTATATAATGAAATGAAATAGTATATTTGTATGCGCTTCATAAGGACTGAATCCTAATTTCTGATTCCTTGATTTATCGAGATTCTATTCTCAGGCATTACCAACACATCATATGGTGGGTCATTTGTTTTTGAGTATGGATTTAGCAGATCCCAGAGCAATCTCATTTGTTTTTGAGTATGGATTTAGCAGATCCCAGAGCAATCTCATTTGTTTTTGAGTATGGATTTAGCAGATCCCAGAGCAATTTGTTGGAGGATTGAATGGATAGCAAATGGTTTGGTAAAAAGATCTGCTATTTCCTTGAGCTGAAGCCCGTGTCCTCAAAGGACTCTCTCCTTCCTTGTCTTATTGATTTTTGTGTGTGTTTTGCTTTAGTTCAATGGGTTAAATGTACCATGCAATAGTTCCGACCTTTGTCGTTGAGGATTTGCAGTTGCCAGTGGCAGTAGGTGACGTTTAAGATGAGGGAGAATATTTTTTTMGGGGGGGAGCATGGTCTTATTTCTATTACAGCTCAATGTAACATCGATAGGTTTAGGATACTACATGATACTCAAATTCTCCCTGCACCCATCATGAGATTGCTACAACCTAGCCTATGAATGAAAGTTTACAATGTACATACAGTGCCTTCAGAAAGTATTCAGACCCATTGACTTTTTCCACATTTTGTTACGTTACAGCCTTATTCTAAAATGTATAATTTTTTTTCTCCTCAATCTACACACAATAACCCATAATGATGAAGCAAAAACAGTTTTTTTGAATTTTTTAAATAAAATGTATATAAGTATTCACACCCTTTACTCAGTACTTTCTTGAAAGACCTTTGGCAGCAGTTACAGCATCGAGTCTTCTTGGGTATGATGCTACAAGCTTGACACACCTGTATTTGGGGAGTTTCTACCATTCCTCTTTGCAGATCAGCTCATGAATCATTGGACCAACACTTTACATGCTGCATTTATATTTTTGTTTACTATAAACTACCAGTCAAAAGTTTTAAAACACCTACTCATTCAAGGGTTTTTCTTTATTTTTACTATTTTACACACTCTTGACATTCTCTCAACCAGCTTCACCTGGAATGCTTTTCCAACAGTTAAGCTTCCTTTGAATTCTAAATAAATCACAGACAGTGTCACCAGCAAAGCACCCCCACACCATAACACCCCCTCCTCCATGCTTTACGGTGGGAAATACACATTTATTTCCCACCGCATCTCACAAAGACATGGCGGTTGGAACCAAAATTCTCCCATTTGGATTCCAGACAAATCAATCAATCAATCAATCAAATGTATTTATAAAGCCATTCTTACATCAGCTGATGTCACAAAGTGCTGTACAAAAACCCAGCCTAAAACCCCAAACAGCAAGCAATGCAGGTGTAGAAGCACGGTGGCTAGGAACAATTTCCTAGAAAGGCCGGAATCTAGGAAGAAACCTAGAGAGGAACCAGGCTATGAGGGGTGGCCAGTCCTCTTCTGGCTGTGTCAGGTGGAGATTATAACAGAACATGGCCAAGATGTTAAAATGTTCATAGATGACCAGCAGGGTCAGATAATAATAATGACAGTGGTTGTAGTGGGTGCAACAGGTCAGCACCTCAGGAGTAAATGTCAGTTGGCTTTTCATAGCCGATCAATCAGAGTATCTCTACCGCACCTGCTGTCTCAGAGAGTTGAAGAGCAGGTCTGGGACAAGGTAGCARGTCTGGTGAACAGTTCAGGGTTCCAAAGTCTGCTCGGCCATAGAAAGTTTCTATGGCTGCTCGGCCATAGAAACCCATTTCAGGAAGCTCCCGACAAACAGTTGTTGTGCTGACGTTGCTTCCAGAGGCAGTTTGGRTTTGTGATTGATTTTATACACCTGTCAGCAACGGGTGTGGCTGAAATAACTGAATCCACTAATTTGAAAGGGTGTCAACAAACTTTTGTATATATAATGTACCTTGATAGTTGAGGCACATGCAAGCAGATGAGGAAATTTGGCTATATGGAAGAAACTAAATAGTAAAACCTGCAAAATTTGGAATGTAAACCAGGGAAAAAATGCACTCAAAAATCACTCAAACCTCCCCTAGAAAAATAAATGTTAGACAACACAATGTTGACACAGCCCATTGCTGAATTTACATTTATCTTAAAAGTTTAGGTAGCTGATGTGTTACATGCTGTGCAGTGATTTATGAGCCTAACCTCATTGCTCTTAGCTAGGGCAGGTCTTCCCATCCAGACTGACAGCGCCAGTTTGACCACGAAGAACTAATCGATTTAGAATACTCTTCCAAATCGCTGTTGTTCCACCCTGATAAGCCCAACAACAATGCACAGATATGGAGAGTGGGAAGGAGGAGCGAGAGCAGGTTGGAGGTTTGAGAAATCTGGAACTGACATGTGAGGAGAAAGGAGACGCATGACTGATGGAAGAGGAAATGTTAGTTCAGTTGGTGAGTAGTAGGATATAAGGAAAGAGATAAAGCAATGCATTTGGCTGTGGTATCTGTGTGTGTGTGTGCCTGCTTGCGTATTACAGCGCATTATAATGCAAAGAGATGATGAGTGACTGTCAGGTGATTTCAAGACACTGCTGCTCTGACTAGTAATCCTACGTCTCCCATTCATAAATCTCTGACCGTGGTGTAGAGAATCAACGGGTATAGATTGGAGACCATACACACACACAAACACACACATAGTGTATGCACACACAGAGACATTACACACCTACACACGCACACATACACCGTTTTTTCCCCTCAAACAGTTTTTTGTGCACGTGTGCCATGATTGATCTGACCGATTTAGAAGGCTGTGCAGATCAGGCATTTAGATAATCAGTCCAATGTGCCCGCTGTCATCTCAGCGCTTGGATCCGCCTGCACACGCAGGAATCCTAAATGAGAGAGAGAGAGAGAGAGAGAGAGAGAGAGAGAGAGAGAGGAGAGAGAGAGAGAGAGAGAGAGAGAGAAGAGAGAGAGAGAGAGAGAGAGAAGAGAGAGAGAGAGAGAGAGAGAGAGAGAGAGGAGAGAGAGAGGAGAAGAGAGAGAGAGAGGAGAGAGAGAGAGAGAGAGAGAGAGAGAGAGAGAGAAGACGAGAGAGAGAGAGAGAGAGAGAGAGAGAGAGAGAGAAACCACTACTACCACATCCAGCTCAGCACAGTGGGGTGTACAGTATAGTAGAGCAAAACAGGACATGATGCCTTGTAATTTAAGCAAGAAGGCACGAGGCGGTGTGGTATCTGGTCAATATACCACAACTAATGGCTGTTCTTATACACAGCCCTTAGCCATGGTATATTGGCCATATATCACAAACCCATGAGGAGCCTTATTGCTATTATAAACTGGTTACCAATGTAAAAATACATGTTTTGTCATACCCATTGTATACGGTCTGATATACCACGTCTTTCAGCCAATCAGCATTCAGAGCTCGATCATTCCAGTTTATAATAAGATATAAGAAATCCAGCCAGTCTCTGGAAAGGCAATGAAAGCTGAATAGAGCAAACACTTGTTTATCATAAAAAATCTGCACATTTTGGAGCCTTTGCAGGCTTTTATCAAGCTAGCCCAGGGGTGATAACTTCCATTGTACTCCAAGACTGGGATCAGAACTCAACCCTGGCATTTCTAACACACCGGACAATTCTTTCCTTTAAGCCCCCACACCTGCATATTTGTTTCCTTGAGGGCCCAACACCGGCTCATTTCTTTCCTTGAGGCCCCCATAATTAGCCATATAATGATCATTTTGCATTTGCCCGAAATGCCAGATGGCCAGTCCACCCCTACTCAAGAGGTGTCTTCAGATATCCAATTTGCTCCTTAATTAATGCACTGCAGTTGGGCTGTAAGGTAAAGACAGTATCCTCTGTACAAAGGCCCTCTAAGCAGCATGGAGCCCTGGTGATTTTAACAACTTGGAATTTAAAGACTTGGGAGGAGGGTAAAGGACAAATGTCTGTGTTGTGTAGTGTTGTTCCCCCGTGGCCCATACTTATGACATTGATAAAGGCTTATGGAGATACAGTAGAGAGGGAGAAAGAGAGCTTATTTTCTCTCTTCTTCTATGGGCCAGTGTGCTGACAGGGCAAGCTGGGTAAGCATCCCCCCCCCCCTCCCCACACACACACACCCCACCACAACCAGATCGACACACTGCCTATCTCACACACACATCAGGAGTGGGTGGACCTAGCGGGCGGTCAGGCAAGGTTCTAGATAGAGGCCTGGAGACACACACACAAGCATGCACACACTTGCGCACACTCAAACACTGAACCCAGAACAGACCTGTCTGTAAATCAAAACCTCCATTGAAATTCCTGGCCACGGCCATAGCTTTAAATAGGCGAGGAGGTGTAAGAAGTACCAGAAAATCGCTGTCTCCTTTAAAGTTAGCAAAAACTTCACATCTTAAACCTCATTATGCTTATCCAGCTCCTTATCGCCGGCTTGGAATGACCCAATCAGCCCACATATATCGCCTTCCAAGGCGGAAATAATAATACAAATGTCATAAAGTGCCCAGTGCAAATTTACAGACTCAGGTTGTCAGTGTGTTTACTAAGCCGGGCCTGTTCTCATTGAAGCATGCCTTTGGCTGTTTGACATGACAAACGGGACTTTCCCACCCTACCCTCCCATCCTCTCCTCCTCCCCTCATCGGGGTGTCTGTCTGTCTGAATGATTGAGGAGTTGGGACGGAGGGCGAGTCACGATTTAGGCTGCTATAATCCACCACCTGGGCTGTCCTTCTTGGGGTAAATTAAGTTTTCAGTTTGCTCAACTTGGTGTCTTTCCCTTATGGTTTCTTCATTCTAATTAAATGGAAGGATTGCTGTGAAGATGTATACTACTGCTAATTGGTGTTTCACACCATGATGAACATTTTACAGAACTTATTGAGGACTTATTGAGGATTCTCTGGAACCTACTTCACTACTTCTAATTAAGCAATATATATTGACACCTAACTGAAACTCCAGATGTACTGTAAGAGAAGGAAATATTCTAAGAGTAATTTTTCCATAAATGAGAGTGACTCATCGCTAAGTATGGTATGACTGTTTTTATGGAAAATAAAATTTTCATAAATTTATGGTTTTATTATACATAATGGTAAATGACTATGACTATGACCTATAGCGCAATTAGTAATGTATCAATACACAACATGCATGACTCATGCAAGATGGCGGTGCTGGGTAGGGTGCACGTTTTGCAGGTTCCCTCTCAACTTTTCTATTTTATGTGTAATTTTGTGTTAATCCTAACTTTGTTTGCTCAAAACGCTTTTGAAACAATTTCATACAACCGCCAAACACTTCTGGACATTCTGGACACACTTCTGGACATTAGATCGATAGAACTATAAACTACAAATCTTTCAGCCTACCAGATGTGGAATACATTTGCTCCTTTGTCTCCAGTACAACAGGCTTACTTTTTGTGGGATCACCTGACCGAGATGACCGAACCAAGCACCATCAAAGAAGAGGAAAAAAAGGGTCCCTCCAAGCGAGGAGGAAACATTGGGCAACACCTTCTTCTCTTCCACCTTCTTCTCTTCCACCTTCTTCTCTTCTAGCTAATCTGATCACTGAATAATAAAATCTGAGTGCGGGTAACATCACAATAAGAAATCAAGCATTGCTTGGTTTTGTCTTCACTGAAACATTGCTGACGGAAACTACACTGGAAACCAGGTAGCCTAGCGATTAGAGCGTTGGGACGATAACCGAAAGGACACTGCTTCGAATACACAAGCTGACACGAAAACAATCTGTCTGTGCACTCAACCCTAATTTGTTTCATGGGGTGCCTTACTACTGTGGCTGACCCTGTAAAACAACACACTTCACTGCACCTATCTGCTGTATGTGACAATAAAAACATATTTTGTAATTTAWTTTACTGCAGCATGGAACTCCGATGATATGGAGATATACAAGGCAAGCAGGTACGAGCTCCAAAAATCCATCAGGGATGCAAAATGACAACATGTACTCAAACTAGAATCACAGTACGAGAACCAAGACGTGCAACATATGCAGGGTTAGGGGAAATGGATTCCTGTATTTATATTTATATTTCTGCAAATGTACTTTATTTCTATTCCATTGAGCTTATTTTAATGTTTTATTTCGCATTGTGGAGCGTTAACCGGCAAGAAAGCATTTTATTGTACTGTGTACCATGTGTATCCTGTGTACCACGTGTATCCTGTGTACCATGTGTATCCTGTGGCTACTTCTTGTAGTTCTGAGCTGTGTATCAAATTGCTCGCTCTGATGCCTTGAACCTCATTTAAAACAGGAATAATGTTTACCATTAAATGCCAGAGCAATTGACAAAAATGTTGAGGTGAAGTGAGCAAAAAAAAAGAAAAAGAGAAAATAGCATTGATTTTATTCATGCTGTGAAATGTGGCCAGCGAGGTAGGCACGATGCTCTACGGAATGCTAATATGGGAAAAATGCTTTTTAGCATCTGAGTTCGCAACCTCAGAAATCTCGTCCAAGCCTTAAATCAATTCCAATTTGTCACTGGAATATTCAAGGGTCACATTTCGCAGCACAAAATGGGAGCAATTTGTTAAGTTGGAGGGGGCCACAGAAGATGTAATTCTGGCTGTTACTCACATTTCTCCAGCCACCATGACAAGACAGGTAACACATGCTGTAGAGTACCAATTCACCTCCTGTACAGCACATTGAGGATATTGAAACTACTGTTGATTATTTATTATTTTATATGGTGTACATACTGTGCATGAGTACTCTATTTGTAGACATTTGTAGATGAAGAGATAGGAAAAGATGTACACTCCATTCGGAAAATATTCATTGACTTTTTCCACATTTCGTTACTTTTTCCACATGTCGTTACGTTACAGCCTTATTCTAAAATCTATTCAATTGTTTTTTTCCCCCCTCATCACTCTACACACAATACCCCATTTGACATATTTGTAAATTTATAGCAAAAACAAAAAACTGAAATATTACATTTACATAACTGTTCAGACCCTTTACTCAGTATTTTGTAGAAGGACATTTGGAAGCGATGACAGCCTTGAGTCTTCTTGGGTATGACGCTACAAGCTTGGCACACCTATATTTGGGGAGTTTCTCCCATTCTTCTCTGCAGATCCTCTCCAGCTTTGTCAGGTTGGATGGGGAGTTTCACTGAACAGCTATTTTCAGGTCTCTCCAGAGATGTTTGATTGGGTTCAGGTACGGCATCTGGCTGGGCCACTCAAGGACATTGAGAAACTTGTCCCGAAACCACTCCTGCATTGTCTTGGTTGTGTGCTTAGGGTCATTGTCCTGTTAGAAGGTGAACCTTCAACCCAGTCTGAGGTCCTGAGCGCTCTGGAGCAGGTTTTCATCAAGGATCTCTCTGTACTTTGCTCCGTTCATCTTTCCCTCGATCCTGACTAGTCTCACAGTCCCTGCCGCTGAAAAACATCCCCACAGCATGATGCTGCCACCACCATGCTTCACCATAGGGATGGTGCCAGGTTTCCTCCAGATATGAAGCTTGGCATTCAGGCCAAATAGTTCAATCTTTCATCAGACCAGAGAATCTTGTTTGTCATGGTCCAAGAGTCTTTAAGGTGCCTTTTYGCAAACTCCAAGCAGGCTGCCATGTGCCTTTTACTGAGTGACTTCCGTCTGGCCACTCTACCATAAAGGCTTGATTGGTGGAGTGCTGCAGAGATGGTTGTCCTTCTGGAAGGTTTTCCCATCTCCACAGAGTAACTCTGGAACTCTGTCAGAGTGACCATCAGGTTCTTGGTCACCTCCCTGACCAAGAACCTTCTCCCCTGATTGCTCAGTTTGGCCCGGCGGGCAGCTCTAGGAAGAGTCTTGGTGGTTCCAAACTTCTTCCATTTAAGAATGATGGAAGCCACTGTGTTATTGTGGACCTTCAATGCTGCAGAATTGTTTGGTACTGTTCCCCAGATCTGTGTCTCAACACAATCCTGTCTATGGACAATTTCTTCAAACTCATGGCTTGGTTTTTGCTCTGACATGCACTGTCCACTGTGGGACCTTATATAGACAGGTGTGTGCTTTTCCAAATCATGTCCAATCGATTGAATTTACCACAGATGGACTCCAATAAATTTGTAGAAACAACTCAAGGATGATCAATGGAAACAGGATGCACCTGAGGTTAATTTTGAGTCTCATAGCAAATGGTCTGAATACATATGTAAATTAGGTTTTTATTTGTATTTATTTCTACATTTCCTAACCTTTCTAATAACCCATTTTCACTTTGTCATTATGGGGTATTGTGTGTAGATTGATGAGGAAAACATTTATTTAATACATTCTAGAATAAGGCTTTAATGTAACAACATGTGGAAAAAGTCAAGGGGTCTGAATACTTTCCGAATGCACTGTAAGACTAAGTGACGTTGCTATTGTATTCACTCAAACCATTCTCATTTGCAAGAGTGTCTGTTACCTTACTGATGTCCTGAGCATTTAGTTTGAAGTTCAGGGTTTTACCAATAATCGTTTTGATTAGAACAACCCCTTTTGGAAGACAAGGGTTCTTTGTAAGGCAATGGGTTCTAAGCACCGTTTTTGGAAGAAAACGATTCTTTAGAAGGCAAGAGGGGTTCTAAAGAGAACCATATAARATATATGGTAATATAATATAATTTCCCAGCATGCACTATTGCAGGGATAATTTCAGAATTGTTTGCTTTACCATAATATCTGTGTTGTTGCATGTACATTGATTGATTGATCAATTGTATGCTACATAAAAATAAATAACATCGTTTTTTTTTAACTATTCCAATTTGTTAATAAATGTATTTATTGCACCCTGAGATGGTTGTTCCAGTTCAGATGATTTGGATAGTCTCAGTATTCAGTATTTCCTACCCTGCCAGTCATTTTGAATGGAGATTGCAGGTGAATAACAATTCCACTTGTTGAATATCCTAACTCTGTCTGGATTCCAATAGGAATTAAACATCACTTTGCAAGCCAGCAAAATGTGACTTGCATGCCTGATTTGGCCTGTAAACCAGGAGTTTCCTAACACCACTGTGTTAGGGTATAACTAGGCCCCCAAAGAAAAGCCTTATAATATACAGTACCGGTCAAAAGTTTGGACACGCCTACTCATTCAAGGGTTAATCTTTATTTATCTTTGGAGGGTTCTAGGAAGAACCCTTCAAAGATAAAAGGATTCTCGGTAGAACCCTTTCGACAGTTCTAGGAAGAACCTTTATATGATAAAATTATTCTTGGTAGAACCCTTCATAGAGGGTTCTACATAGAACCATATACAGTGGGATCTTTAAGAAATCTACCCAGCACCAAAAAGGGTTCCCCCATGGGGACAAACTGAAGAAATCTCTATGATTCTACTTTTTCTAAAATTGCACCAAAGCAACATCATGTGATGTTCACAAGGTCAAATCACTACAACCAGGTCACGATTCAAACAGGAACTGATAATCTGTCTGCACCAGCGTTAATACAAACAAACACACACACACTTACCCGCAAACAAACAACGCTTTGCAGACACACACCGGCGCGTGGATTAAGGGTCCTCTGTGGATGCCTGCTTTTTAATGGGGTCCTTATTATCCCTTAACCCTAATTAACCTGAGTGGATAGCCAGCTAGCTTGATTAATCCTGCACATTGTTGGCCCACCACGGGGCGGAAAGCAACATCCACCACTACACAGCTCTGTAATCTGCTTCCTGCCGCTACACAACTTGGTAATCTGCTTCCTGCCACGCTACCACACACACACACACACACACACACACACACACACACACACACACACACACACGCACGCACGCACACACACCCATACACAACCACACCCTCTTTGTTTTCTCCAAACGGATGCAATTAAGGCCCATAAAAGCTATCAGCAGTAATTTAACAATACTCCACAAGGACACAGCGTTGTGAAAGGTTTGGAATGCGAGAGAGAGAGAAAGAGAAAGAGAGAAACACATTTATTGCACAGTTCTCCTCTACAATACAAAGACACACCACAATCTCTCTCACTTCGTGCCAGTCGTTGTGTTATGAATTTCCCTGCATGATAGTCAGGTTGTTGTCGTCTGTGAAACATTCAATCTCTTCTGTTTGAGGGCTTATCAACGAGAATCGTTTCCATGTCAGAAGGAAAACTCATATATGTTGCCTGGCCTTTCTCTTGTCTGTGCTTCAGTCTCACCTATTGAAGGTGCCCGGGTCTTTGTTTCAATTTGATTGTTTCAAGAAACCTATGCTTTATACTGTGGTTCTAGGCGGCCCATACTCCCACTTCGCTGGGCTAGGCAGAATTGTTTTTGTATTAGTTTCTAGTTGTGGGGTATTGGGTGCATACCATTGCCCTCAGGCTAAGTGAGGGACAGAAAATAAATATTTCCGAAATGACAAATGAATGTTTGTACGCCACTGCTCCCGCGAGCGAGAGAACATTGGGCAGAATTGCCTGTAAGACTTCTGGGGAAAGGAGTCAGAAATGAATCAGGATAGAGTGGATCAGGAGACTGACACCCCGGAGGACTGTGAAAAAGAGAGAAGTGAGAGAAAAGTGAAGGGAAATAGAGAGACAGACAGAGACAGACATACATAGAGAGAGAGAGAGTTAGGCAGGGTTTTACGTATTTMGATTGAACTTCCCACAACATGTTTTTCTCTCGTTCTCTTTTTTGAGTATAACCATAATGGTAATGTCTTGGTATTGTATCATCAGTTGTTTGGTACAGGCATTTGCCATATTGGTTCAGTTTAATATTCTTTAAGCAGCCCAGGGCTTATCTGGTGAACAGCCTGCCTTGAGCTGGGAGGCTGTCAGTTTCCATGGTACCATGTGAAGAGGAATACAGTCAACACCTTGTTACTACATGAAAGATCATTAATTGCATGAATTATAAATAACAACATCTGCAATTAAGCTTCTAACCTCAAGCCGCTTATTAAGGTAAAGATGACCCAAACATGCTGTTGAACATGTTTACTTTGTTTATGTGAGATGAGTATCCATGGAAATAGCTATATTTTTCAAATCATTTGTATGAACGTCCTGTGTACTAATATGCCTATACTGTAACAGGAATAACTTTCTTGAGATAAAAGTTATCAATTAGTTTAAAGATGGCCTAAGTCCTTTGACAAATGAATATTGAGTGATAAGAAAATAGATATACATTTATTGTCCTGTATTATCAATGTGTAATAATGGGACTTTGAGGTTGAAGAAATAGCATTGATGTACCTTTATTATACATGTATAATGTATGTACGAGATAGCTGTGTTGAGTTCTGTCATACAGTACGGTATATGATCTCCTTACAGTAAGTCATGCTAAAAATAACTTTATTTTCTAGTCAGGGCAGCCATATCCGTTGGGGTGGGTGCTCTTCCTGTACCTGTCATGATGGAGGACAGGGGGATGTGTGGTGATGATGATTCACTGGCCCTGTCAGACAGAGGGGGCGAGAGAAGAGGTGACACTGTCTGCAGCTCACCACCCACTTGGGTGCATTCCCTCCCACATGTTGTAAATCTCCAACTAACCAATACCCCACCCACCACCCCCATACATACACACAAACATTCTGTATTGAATACACACGCACAAAAGCGCACACACAAGCATGCACACATACATGTGCGCACAAGCACAAATGCGTGCACACACACAGAGGCACAGAGACACAGTGAAATCAAAAGTTAAGTTGAGAGACAGTCCTCTCTCTCTCTCTGTGTTCCTGTCTATTTATTTTCTCTCTCTCTTACCTCATTTCACCAGGTGTGTAAGGAATGACGCTGGAGAATAGAAGCAGGTACGGGGAGTTGACATTTAATTAGGAACGGACATGCAACAGGACAGGAACAGCGTCAGAACTGGGAAACACAAAGACAGACGACAAACAATGCAGCAGCGGGGAAGAGAGCTGGGGAYCCGACAAATATAGGGGAGGTAATAAACAGGTGATTGAGTGAGTCCAGGTGAGTCCAATATCGCTGAAGCACGTGACGAGGGAGGCAGGTACGTAAATTATGGTGGCAGGAGTGCGTAATGCAGGGCAGCCTGTTGCCCTCGAGCGCCAGGGGGGAAGAGCGGGAGCAGGCGTGACAAGGTGTTATAATATCATGGTTGGATGGGATTGATCCTTGTTGACAGATGTCACGATGTGACTCTTGATCCCCTCTTAATACTTTGTGTCATTTCCTCCAATCATTTCTCCCTCTTCACTTACCAGAGTTTCACTTAAGACTGAAAGAAACAGAGCAGAGAGAGAGAAATAAAGTGAGAGACAGAGAAAAAGAGAGACAAAGAGAGATGGTGAAAGAAATAAAGCAAGAGACAAGACAGCCAGATTGTGTGTGAGAGAGAGAGAGACAGACAGAAAGGGAGAGAAAGACAGAGACACACAGAGAGAGACAGAGAGGGAAGAGCGAGAGAGGGGGAGATGAATAAAGGGAGAGAAAGAGAGAGAGACAGACAGTCAGAAAGAGAGAAACAGACAGAGAGAGGGTGAAATAAATAAACAAAGATACAAGTCATCAAGAGAGAGAGGAATAAAGAAGGAGTGAGACAGACACACAAAGAGAAAAAGACAGGGAGATAGAGAGGGAGAGATGAATAAAAAGAGAGAGAGAATAATGCAAGGTGAGTAGGATGGAGATAATGTGCCATTTCCCATAATGTGACCCTCATTGACGGATGCTCCTCTATGACAGAAGTGCTGATAGAACCCATTATTCCCATCACTTTTTCATGTGTTCGTCTCTTAGACGTATTGTCGGACATGACGCTGAGACAGTTTTATCAACATGACTTAGCACCTTTCCTGTCAAAAGGTGTCATGACCATTCATAACCCTCACACAGCTTTTAAATATAAGTTCAGACACATTCTTCCATCATTCTAGTTGACACTAGACCAGCTTTCCTCATTTTGATCTTCATCTGAGCAATTTTCGATTTTCTTCATCATACAGGTAGTGTTCATGATTAGAGGCAAAAATAACAAAAAATTAAGAAAGAGTTCGCAATGGAATCTTATTCTTCAACATAGTAGACTATAGTTCCATATTTCTCATCCTCATTTGTGCAATTTTCTCTCAGCTTCATCGTGAACCTTGTTTTGCATTGGCATTCAAGCAGAACAGTGGAAAAGATGATATCGCCACCTTATCAAGCACAGAGAAGATGACCTACTTCCATCTATGTATGCACATGTAGGATCTTCATTTGATCACTCTTTTGTAGCTGAGAATGTTCCTGTTCCTCAGAAAATGAATATGTATGGTGTATTCAAGGTTTAAAGAGGTTTACATTTTCACTTCAAAATGTCTGACTTGATTTGSCCTAATAAAAAACGTATCAACTCCACCAAAAAATCCATTAATTATAATCGACCTAAAAATTCACATTTCCTGTTGCTGCAGGATTATTTTCCTGCTGTAGCAAATGTTATTTGTCACATGCATCGAATACAGTGAAATGTTTACTTACAAGCCCTTAACCAACAATTCAGTTTTAAGAAAATACCCTCCAAAAAGTAAGTGACAAGAATAACAAATAATTAAAGAGCAGTAAATAACAATAATGGGGCTATATACAGGGGTACCGGTACAGAGTCAATGTGCGGGGGCACCAGTGTCGAGGTAAATGAGGTAATATGTACATGTAGGTAGAGTTATTAAAGTGACTATGCATAGATAATAACAGAGAGTAGCAGCAGCGTAAAAGGGGGGGGGGGGGGCAATGCAAATAGTCTGGGTAGCCTAGTCATCTGATTAGCTGTTCAGGAGTCTTATGGCTTGGGGGTAGAAGCTGTTTAGAAGCCTCTTGGACCTAGACTTGGCACTCAGGTACCGCTTGCCGTGCGGTAGCAGAGAGAACAGTCTATGACTAAGGTGGCTGGAGTCTTTGACAATTTTTAGGGCCTTCCTCTGACACCGCCTGGTATAGAGGTCCTGCTTGGCCCTGGTGATGTACTGGGCCGAACGCATTACCCTCTGTAGTGCCTTCCGGTCGGAGGCCGAGCAGTTGCCATACCAGGCAGTGATGCAACCCGTCAGGATGCTCTTGATGGTGCAGCTGTAAGACCAGCGTGGCATATGTGTTGTTACCTACCCTTACCACCTGGCTGCGGCCCGTCAGGAAGTCCAGGATCTGGTTGCAGAGGGAGAAGTTCAGTCCCAGGGCCCTTAGCTTAGTGATGAGCTTTGAGTGCATTATGGATTTGAACGCTGAGCTGTAGTCAATGAATAGCATTCTCACATAGGTGTTCCTTTTGTCCAGGTGTGAAAGGGCAGTGTGGAGTGCAATAGAGATTGCATCATCTGTGGATCTGTTGGTGCGGTATGCAAATTGGAGTGGGTCTAGGGTTTCTGGGATAATGGTGTTGATGTGAGCCATGACCAGCCTTTCAAAGCACTTCATGGCTACAGATGTGAGTGCTACAGGTCGGTAGTCATTTAGGCAGGTTACCATAGTGTTCTTGGGCACAGGGACTATGGTGGTCTGCTTGAAACATGTTGGTATTACAGACTCAGACAGGGAGAGGTTGAAAATGTCAGTGAAGACACATAACAGTTCATCAGCGCATGCTCGGAGTACACGACCTGGTAATCTGTCTGCGGATTACAGCTAGCGGCTGTGCTTCCCTTTGTAGTCTGTAATAGTGTGCAAGCCGTGCCACATCTGACAAGCATCGGAGCCGGTGTAGTACGATTTGATCTTAGTCCTGTATTGATGCTTTGCCTGTTTGATGGTTCGTCGGAGGGCATAGCGGGATTTCTTGTAAGCTTCCGGGTTAGAGTTCCACTCCTTGAAAGCAGCAGGTCTAGCCTTTAGCTTAGTGCGAATGTTGCCTGTAATCCATGGCTTCTGGTTGGGGTATGTACGTGCAGTCACTGTGGGGATGACGTCCTAGATGCACTTATTGATAAAGCCAGTGACTGATGTGGTGTACTCCTCAATGCCATCGGAAGAATCCCGGAACATATTCCAGTCTGTGCTAGCAAAACAGTCCTGTAGTTTAGCATCTGATTACTTTTTTATAGACCGAGCCACTGGTGCTTCCTGCTTGAATTTTTGCTTGTAAGCAGGAATCTGGAGGATAGAATTACAGTCAGATTTGCCAAATGGAGGGAGAGGGAGAGCTTTGTATGCATCTCTATGTGTGTGGAGTAAAGGCGGTCGAGAATGTTTTTATTCTGGTTGCACATTTAACGTGCTGATAGAAATTAGGTAAAACTGATTTAAGATTCCATGCATTAAAGTCCCTGGCCACTAGGAACGCTGCCTCTGGATGACTGTTTTCCTGTTTTTTATGGCGGTATACAGCTCATTGAGTGCGGTTTTAGTGCCAGCATCGGTCTGTGGTAGTGGTAGTAGAAAAATACAGATGCATCTCATATAGTTCTCTGCTACACTGACACTGTTGCTGCGCACCACAGAGAGATAGTACAATAACTAAAGCCCTATTCGCACGGGACTAGTATTACTATAGAGGGCTTGCAGTTGACGTACAACGTCTTCTGGTGGCCATGTTGGAAGACCACCGCATTAATTCTTCCGACAACAACAGCCGAGTGGCTACCCCAAACTACATGATAACAGTGCCTAAAACTAGTTGATTCATCACTACGGTCATTTTCTGTGGAGTATTTGGCTGTTCTAACAAGGCAGGAAAGACAACAGGAAAAAATATGTTTACAGATTCCCCGCAATGACGAAATACCATTTGTGATACCAATGCGATAAGACTCAAGAACGGTTCACAAAGCAAAGAAACCTGCTATGATTGTTTCATCACTGGTAAGTCAAGTCTGATCAATTTAGAATTTAGTTTAGCTGTTATGCTAACCAGGTGTTAACAACAATGATGTCTAAGTTAATGAAAATTAGCTAGCTAGATAGCTTGTAGTCGCATGAGTTTCAAGTTTTGGGGAAGCAATTTTTTCACCGGAAAAAGGCACCTTTATAAAGAAGAATTCCATGCCTCTATCATCGGATTTGCAGACTAATGTAAGCCAACCATTCCTATTGTGATGAGTAGAATGGATAGTGATAATTTAGTCTATTAATAAGCGCGTAGTGTCATAGGCTTATAGGCTATATCAGAGACGTTTTTCTTCCATTGCACAGGAAAAATGTGGCCTTTGATAAACATTTTATGCAATTCTACTACACTTTATATGACTGGAGACATTAGCGGAATCTTTTTTAATACTTTGGTCGGCCTCTACTGACACTGAGAAACAGATCAATAAAAACGACCTTGTCTTGAATGCAACCATGTAATCTAGGCTGAAAAGGGGTCTTGGCTAAAAGGGATCCTGCTTTTATCAAATACATTTTAGATGTAATCTTTATGACACTAAAACACATGAATGAATTAAACACAACCAAACACTTAAGTCCCCTGATGGTATAGGTGACCTGAAMAATTAATATTGTAACATCAGGAGTGTTTTTCATTTGTTTATGTTCTACTGTAGGTTCACCAGCTCACCTCTATCAAGACACACATGTTGACTGGATTCCCACTGTGAAGATGAGCAATGCTGCAGCAGCATCAGTTTCTACTTCTACTTCTTTGCTCGCTTTGAGGACAATACTGACACGGCCCGCTACCAAAACCTGCGGACTCTCCTTCACTGCAGCCGACGTGAGTAAAACATTTAAACGTGTTAACCCTCGCATGGCTGCAGGCCCAGACGGCATCCCCAGCCGCGTCCTCAGAGCATGCGCAGACCAGCTGGCTGGTGTGTTCACGGACATATTCGATCAATCGTTATCCCAGTCTGCTGTTCTCACATGCTTCAAGAGGGCCACCATTGTTCCTGTTCCCAAGAAAGCTAAGGTAACTGAGCTAAACGACTATCGCTCCATAGCACTCACTTCCGTCATCATGAAGTGCTTTAGTCAAGGACCATATCACCTCCACCCTACCTGACACCCTAGACCCACTCCAATTTGCTTACCGCCCCAATAGGTCCACAGACGCAATCGCAACCACACTGCACACTACCCTAACCCATCTGGACAAGAGGAATACCTATGTGAGAATGCTGTTCATCGACTACAGCTCAGCATTTAACACCATAGTACCCTCCAAACTCGTCATCAAGCTCGAGACCCTGGGTCTCGACCCCGCCCTGTGCAACTGGGTCCTGGACTTCCTGACGGGCCGTCCCCAGGTGGTGAGGGTAGGTAACAACATCTCCACCCCGCTGGTCCTCAACACTGGGGCCCCACAAGGGTGCGTTCTGAGCCCTCTCCTGTACTCCCAAGTCCTGTACTCCCAAAGCATCAAGTTTGCAGACGACATACAGTGGTAGGCTTGATTACCAACAATGACGAGACGGCCTACAGGGAGGAGGTGAGGGCCCTCGGAGTGTGGTGTCAGGAAAATAACCTCACACTCAACGTCAACAAAACAAAAGGAGATGATCGTGGACTTCAGGAAACAGCAGAGGGAGCACCCCCCTATCCACATCGACGGGACAGTAGTGGAGAGGGTAGAAAGTTTTAAGTTCCTCGGCAAACACATCACGGACAAACTGAATTGGTCCACCCACACAGACAGCGTGGTGAAGAAGGCGCAGCAGCGCGTCTTCAACCTCAGGAGGCTGAAGAAATTTGGCATGTCACCAAAAGCACTCACAAACTTTGACAGATGCACAATCGAGAGCATCCTGTCGGGCTGTATCACCGCCTGGTACGGCAACTGCTCCGCCCACAACCGTAAGGCTCTCCAGAGGGTAGTGGGGGCTGCACAACGCATCACAGGGGGGAAACTACCTGCCCTCCAGGACACCWACACCACCCGATGTCACAGGAAGGCCATAAAGATCATCAAGGACAACAACCACCCGAGCCACTGCCTGTTCACCCCGCTATCATCCAGAAGGCGAGGTCAGTACAGGTGCATCAAAGCAGGGACCGAGAGACTGAAAAACAGCTTCTATCTCAAGGCCATCAGAATGTTAAACAGCCACCACTAACATTGAGTGGCTGCTGCCAACATACTGACTCAACTCCAGCCACTTCAATAATGGAAAAATTGATGTAATAAATGTATCACTAGCCACTTTAAACAATGCCACTTAATATAATGTTTACATACCCTACATTACTCATCTCATATGTATATACTGTACTCTATACCATCTACTGCATCTTGCCTATGCCATTCTGTACCATCACTCATTCATATATTTGTATGTACATATTCTTCATCCCTTTACACTAGTGTGTATAAGGTAGTTGTTGTGAAATTGTTAGGTTAGATTACTCGTTGGTTATTACTGAATTGTCGGAACTAGAAGCACAAGCATTTCGCTACACTCGCATTAACATCTGCTAACCATGGAGATGACAAATACAATTTGATTTGWTTTGAATATATAACATGTCATTTGAAAAGTGTAAAAGACTGTTGTTTCTGATATTGTAAAGATACTGTACTTTAATAATAGGCTATATTGTTGTATGGGTGAAATAAAAAAAATATTGCCATCTCTGCTTTGCCGAGCCCCATTGAATAAAAAGTATTTCTTATAGCCCAACTGTTTTCTTTATTATACAATTTAAACACATTTAGCATAGACAGTGAAACTGTTGTGATGGTTTGCCTGAGACTATCTTCATTTATTACAGTAGCACCTCCAAGTGCCACTCAGATCTTCTGGGAGAAAGGTATCTGCGATTGAACTTGGTGTTAGTAGTTCCATACATTTCACAACCTAGATCACAAGGGTTGGATTTGCTTTAAACAATTTCATGTCAGCACAAGGTTTAGTCCCATCCAAATCTGCCATGTCAGTCATTTTTACTTGGCCAGAAAGTTATTATCCCAGCCCTAAAACCCTACAGCTTTTTGGCAAACTCCCAGGTCCTCTGATAAGACTTAATCTGTGTGAATCGTCATCCCTGTGTTTTGAGGGATATTACAGAGTTTAACAGGTGCTGCACTGCACCCGGTTTGGGTAAGAACATCGGAACAAATTGATGCTTAAAACAAAGTGCTATGCACGTAGCCAACAGATGAATTAACTGTTTTGTCACATATCAACTTTCCTAATGACGTACTTTTCTTTTACAAAATGAAGTGGAGGATATTGTGTCAATGAATTGATACATTGCCAAATACTGTACGTCAGGTAATTAAATGTCTGCATATGTTACAGTTCATGGTTCTTATTGATATGCTTTAATATTTTGACTTTCTCCAAACTGAAGGCCATTAGGCAAATATTAGTCTATCCCTAGACGTGAAATACCACACATAGAAGAGCCTCCAGGCTTCCATCATAACGGTTAATTTTGAATGAGGAAAAAATATGATTACAGGGGCAGTTTGGTAAAACTAATCCCATTTGAAGTGTTCATGGGAAGTTAAAAAGATAAAACGGACATGCTGGGGTAATTATTACATAACCGACCCTCTATAGTAATACTAGTCCTCCGCGAATAGGGCTTTAGCATGTAAAAATGTAACATTCGGTCACACTTTATTTGGATAGTCCCATATAGATGATCTATAGGTGGGCATACTATCAACAAAGTATCTGTTGATAAGCAACTGCTTGTTACGGTTCGGGTTAGGTTTAGAATAGGGGTTAGGGGCCTCCTGAGTGGCGCAGCGGTCTAAGGCACTGCGTCGCAAAGGTTCACCAGCGTCACTACAGACCCGGGTTCGATCCCAGGCTGTGTCCCAACTGGCCGTGACCGGGAGTCCTGTAGGGTGGCGATCCAGCGTTGTCCCGGTTAGGGGAGGCGCCTGCAGGCTGACTTTGGTCATCAGTTGAAAGATGTTTCCTCCGACACAATGGTGCTTCTGGGTTAAGCGGGCTGATGTTAAGAAGTGCAGTTTGGTGGGTCATGTTTCAGGGAACGCATGACTCGACCTTCGTCTCTCCCAAGCCAGTTTGGGAGTTGCAACGATAAGACAAAATCAGAATTGGATTGCAATTGGCTATCACGAAATTTGAGAGAAAAAGGGGGTTAGGTTAAGGGTTGAAAAAAGTTAAAAGAATAAGGGTTAGTTTAGGGTTGGGTTAGGGCTAGGGGTAGCATTAGTGGATAATTAGCTGAAATGTTGTTAATAGTTATTAAACAACTACTGATCATCTTCAAACCGTCTACTTGGGGACTATCCAAATAAAGTGTTACGCATCATTCAAATGTCTTTATATAGCACGTATTGTATTTTAATGCACAGCCCTTCTTAATTGATATTTCTGAAAAGTAATTCAGCTATTTCTGTGATTTCTATGGTTTTTACTACATAGCCAATAAGAATTTTGGTTTATTTGGGGATTTCTTGCTGGATTTTGCAATTGAACTGAATTGAACATTTAGGCCTAGATTCAGTCAGATCAAGATTTAACCGGCAATAGCCGACACCCGCATAGCTGATGTTTTGGTGGTGTCGGAGGTGTCAAATCGGTGAGCAGCAGCTCTTGATCATTGCCATGAAGCCACATCCGTCCTACTCGCATTAGAAGCTCAAAACGAGAAAGTGTAGGCTATATAGAAATAATGACAAGGCTGCATGGGATTTATCTTAATGTGACTCCGTCCAGCAAATTGAAATGTCCGCTTTATGTATAATACCAGGAGCTGCTTGTGGATTTGACAGCTCTTAACACAGTTCTACCTCCGACACCGTCAAAACATAAGCTATGCGGATGTTGGCTAAAGCGGATCTGATTGAGTTGGGCCCTTACTTTCATTGGAGAACAAAGACATTATTGCATAGCCTGCAATACTCCTGTAGTAGCTAGCACTACTAGCTTAGGCTCGCCGGCAAATTATTTCTCAACTAAAACAGAGGCTTGATTTGGGATTTTAATTTGGCATTCAGATGCTGAGCCTGTACATTTGAGTTGATTGGGGAATTTTGGTTTGATTCTGTATGTCAGCTGCTTATTTTTTGACATCATTCTTTACATGACATTCTGTTAGCGGTATTGTTTCTCTGTTAGCTGCATTGTTTCTCTGTTAGCGGCATTGTTTCTCTGTTAGCGGCATTGTTTCTCTGTTAGCGGAATTATTTGCTCTGTTAGTGGTATTGTTTCTCTGTTAGCAGCATTGCTTCTCTGTTAGCGGCATTGTTCTCTGTTAGCGACATTGTTCTCTGTTAGCGACATTGTTTCTCTGTTAGCTGCATTGTTTTCTCTGTTAGCGCATTGTTTCTCTGTTAGCGATTGTTTTCTCTGTTAGGGAATTTTCTCTGTTAGTGGTATTGTTTCTCTGTTAGCAGCATTGCTTCTCTGTTAGCGGCATTGTTTCTCTGTTAGCGACATTGTATCTCTGGTTGCGACATTGTTCTTGTTAGCTGCATTGTTTCTCTGTTAGCTGCATTGTTTCTCTGTTAGCGGCATTGTTTCTCTGTTAGTGGTATTGTTTCTCTGTTAGCGGCATTGTTTCTCTGTTAGTGGCATTGGGTTTAGTGCTAACTGACCATTATAAAGTGCTAACACAAGTTCAATAGCTTTATCATCTATTTATAACAAAAATGTACATTTGATTTTGGCTTCAAAACATGCACAACATCCCATCACACACATGAACTGTTTTGATGATGGAACCACAATGCCATTATTCAATCTAACTCCACAGAAGACACCCGACTATCTTTGACATGCCGCAGCTCCACAGCTCTCTGATTCCTGACACCTACATCTAATCATGTCGTTGAGAGGGAGGTGCAACAGGATATATTTGAGGCGCAAAAAGCGGTTTAATTTGAAAGCAAATACTTTTCAATCACTGGCTGACATTATCAGGTCTCAGTGACTTGTAAGTCTGTTTGCAGTTGGCCTATCTGGCGGTGTGATGTCATATTGTGTCCCCAACCCCTATATCTATCTCTTCTTTGTTCCCCACTGTCAGCCGTGTGTGCCCAGACGTTGGTTGTTATGAAACATTGTGCCGGGCCTGGTTCAGAGCTGATAGGATAAATCAGGACAGGGTGTTGGAAATGTGTGTGAGCGAGTTAACGTGCTGACTAACAGAAGAGCAGACTGGTGTATAATCTAAGTGGTGTTGCCTCACCTTGTGATTGGAAATATCACTGTCACAACTTCAGATATTGATGTAATGTGACCGCTGAAGATATTTCATGTYGTAAATGTAAATTGTGGGAAAATGACCACTTAATTTGCTGTTCTGTTTTGTATCTAACAAGTATGATGCTGTGTGTGTTGCTAGCAAATGACCAGTCCTAGTTGTATTGCTAGTGACAGTATCATGCAGTGTTCAAAACAACAGGGACCTCGGAACTGGGAAATCTCTGACTTCAATGAGTTCAAAACAAATGGGGGAAAAAAATCTTCTGACTGAAGATTTTCTTTTTTTTAACAGTCATCCAACTCAGAATTCCAAGTTGGGAACTCAGGCCTCTTTCTATAGCCCAGACTTTGCAACTTGAAGATCACTGTGGTAACTGGACTCCATCACCTCTTGATTACCTGCCCTATGATATGTCACTCCCTTTGGTTTCTTCCCCAGTCGTCATTGTTCTTGTTTCATGTCGGTGCGCTGTTTGTGTTTCTTGTTTTGTTCATTTATTAATTAAATGTATTCACTCCCTGAACTTGCTTCCCGACTCTCAGCGTACATCGTTACAGTAATAGTACTATAATGCAGTTAAGTACACCACCTATTCAGTAGGAATGATTTATATAGTGTCCACACTATAACACTTCTCCCCCTTGATTTCAATCCCCCTGTGAGGAAAAGCCATGTATACAAGTAAACAACAACAGTGTTTCCTCTTCTATTCTTCGCTAAACTTTACAACTTGTGTTACTGTAACTGTAAACAAAGATAACAGACCTTATTCTTTTAACTAAGTCTGCTGTTCAAAAATTAACCCAATGAGTCTCCTAGTCTCAACTATAGAGTCAGTCTGTCAGGAGCCTTGTGACTACGCTGTGATCTGCGCCGTGCTCCTGGTGTCCCTCTAGACACAGGTGAGGCGTGTTCCAGTGGAGCTGGGTCTGAGGGCACAGGAGTGGGTCGGGTGTTTGTAAGAGACAGTCCATCACCTTATCCTGGAGCTACTGAATGTCCCTGTTCCTCAGACACTGTTCCCTGTTGTGACGACCCTCCCACTCTGTCTGCCGTATTCTCTCTTTGTTCTTGTTTCCTTATTAGGATGCCGGTGGGCGGAGTTGGGAGGGTCGTCAGCTACATGGGAAACACCTGAGCCCAGTGTGTCCCAGGATAAATACACCACTTCCCCATTCATGGAGGAGACTCTCTCCATGCAGACACCTTTACAGATTTTGTTGTGTTGTGTATCTTGGTGGTTTTTGGTTGTTAGCTTTAGCACCTTTCAACATCCTGCATTATCACATTCATGCATGCAACACACTCACTTACAGTACTGATTACTGATTACACACAGCATTGTATATTGTACTTAGTTAATAAATATATTTTGTTATTCCTTATCTCCACGTTGTCTCCCTTTTGTTACGGGCTTTGAGCCGGTTCGTGACACCTGTGGTGTTTCAACTTGTGCACTATCACCCACAGGTGTTTTGTCTGAAAACATTGTATTTTCATTGTGATAGTGCAGGCGGATGTGGTTCTGGTGTCTGCCATGACTCGACCATCAGTCAAACGAAACTGGACCACTCTGACTCAGAATGATACCTAGGAACCAGCCTTGGCTACTTGTGACGTTGCGGATGTAGACAATGTCATGTGGTTTTAACTGTTTCTCCCTTGTGTGATGGTCATGTCTCTCTTTTTGTTTCTCCTGCTTTCGTTCCACTTGTGCTTTGATGTCCAGGTGCAGTAGGTCCAGTTGATCTTTTAGCTTTCTGCCCATCAGCATCTCAGCTGGAGTCTGTCCAGTTGTTGTTTGTGGTGTAATGCGGTACTTGAACAAGAACCGAGAGAGCTTGGTTGCGATGGTTCTCCCATTCATCCTTTGGAGCGCTTCTTTCAGTGTCTGCACAGCCCGCTCCGCTAAGCCGTTCGAGGAAGGGTGAAACAGAGCTCTTCGGAGATGGCGAATCCTGTTTCTCTGCATGAATTCTTGAGACAAGTCAAAGGTGAAGGTTGTCACATTGCCTGAACTAGAGAGTCACCTGGCTCAGCTTGTCAATGGTTATTGTCGCTGTGATGTTGCTCATAATGGGAGTCTCCAGCCACTTGGAGTGCACGTCCACCATGACAAGGAACATGTGGGCCTGCAAAGTCTATGTGCAGCCTGGGCCATGGGCGGTCAGGCCACTCCCACGGTCTTCGATTAGGCACTCAAAACATTATTTTATTTTGTTTTCTAAGTATTGATCCATGTTAGGCCACCAGATACAGTTGAAGTCGAGAAGTTTACATACACTATGTTGAAGGTGCCTTTAAACAGCTTGGAAAATTCCAGAAAAAGATCATGGCATTAGAAGCTTCTGATAGGCTAATTGACATCATTTGTTTCTTGGTTAGCTACCGCAATGTAACATACAAGCTGACTAAGTTTAATTTTCGTCACCAAAAAGATCTGTTAACTTTACAAGGATTATCCACACGCGTTTAAATGTTCATTGCCTTTACCTTCAAATGACAAAATAAAGGGGAACAGCCATGTACAAATGGTAGAAAACAGGAGAGCGATATATACGAAACTCAAAATGAGGTGGTGTCCCCTTAATACTGTGCCAAATCTGGGTGATGACATCTTCATTTACAGTGCATTCAGAAAGTAATCAGACCCCTTGCCCTTTTCCACATTTTGTTACGTTACAGCCTTATTCTAAAATGGATGAACAKGTATTTTTCCCCTCATCAATCTACACACAATACCTCATAATGACAAAGCAAAAACGGGTTTTTTGACATTTTTGCAAGTGTATAAAAATAAAATGGAAATATCACATTTACATAAGTATTCGGACCCTTAACTGAGTACTTTGTTGAAACACMTTTGGCAGTGATTAGAGCCTCAAGTCTTTTATGGGTATGACGCTACAAGCCTGCACACCTGTATTTGGGGAGTTTTTCCCATTGTTCTCTGCAGATCCTCTCAAGCTCTGTCAGGTTGGATGGGGAGTGTCACTGCACAACTATTTTCAGGTCTTTCCAGAGATTTTTGATCGGGTTCAAATCCGGGCTCTGGCTGGGTCACTCAAGAACATTCAGAGACTTGTCCCYAAGCCACTCCCGCGTTATCTTGGATGTGTGCTTAGGGTCATTGTCCTGTTGGAAGGTGAACCTTCGCCCCAGTCTGAGGTCCTGAGCGCTCTGGAGCAGGTTTTCATCTGTACTTTTCTCCATTCAGCTTTCCCTCGATCCTGTCTAGTCTCCCAGTTCATGCCGCAGAAAATCATTCCCACACTATTCTGCCACCACCATGCTTCACRGTAGGGATGGTGCCAGGTTTCCTCCAGACGTGACGTTTGGCATTCAGGTCAAATAGTTCAATCTTGGTTTTATCAGACCATAGAATCTTGTTTCTCATGGTCTGAGAGTCCTTTAGGTGCCTTTTGCAAACTCCAAGCTGGCTGTCATGTGCCTTTAACTGAGGAGTGGCTTCCGTCTGGCCACTCTACCATAAAGGCCTTATTGGTGAAGTGCTGCAGAGATGGTTGTCTTTCTGGAAGGTTCTCCCATCTCCACAGAGGAACTCTAGAGCTCTGTTAGAGTGACCATCGATTTCTCAGTTTGACCAGGTGGCCAGCTCTAGGAAGAGTCTTGGTGGTTCTAAACTTCTTCCATTTAAGATTTATGGAGGCAACTGTGTTCTTGGGGATCTTCAATGCTGCAGACATTGTTTGGTGCTCTTCCCCAGATCTGTGCCTCGACACAATCCTATCTCTGAGCTCTACGGACAGATGTGTGGCTTTCCAAATCATGTCCAATCAATTGAATTGACAACAGGTGGACTGCAATCAAGTTCTAGAAACATCTCAAGGATGATCAACAGAAACAGGATTCACCTGAGCTCCATTTCGAGTCTGATAGCAAAGGGTCTGAATACTTATGTAAATAAGTTATTTCTGTTTCTGTAAATGTTCAAACATTTCTAAAAATCTGTTTTCACTTTGTCAATATGGGGTATTGTTTGTAAATTCTGTCAACTGCGTTTATTTTCAGCAAATATTTGGATGAACAACTGAGACATAAACAGAACAAGTTCCACATACATGTGACAAACAAAAATTGAATAATGTGTCCCTGAACAAAGGGGGGTCAAAATCAAAAGTAACAGTCAGTATCTGGTGTGGCCACCAGCTGCATTAAGTACCTCAGTGCATCTCCTCCTCGTGGACTGCACCAGATTTGCCCGTTCTTGCTGTGAGATGTTACCCCACTCTTCTACCAAGGCACCTGCAAGTTCCCGGACATTTCTGGGGGGAATGGCCCTAGCCCTCACCCTCCGATTCAAAAGGTCCCAGACGTGTTTGTCATGTGGGTACCTTTGCCACTGTTCCACCCCTTGTGTGTTGCACTGTCATGGTGTATTTGTTTTGAGATCCGGGCTTTTTGCTGGCCATGGCAGAACACTGACATCCTGTCTTGCAGGAAATCACGCACAGAACAAGCAGTATGGCTGGTGGCAATGTCATGCTGGAGGATCATGTCAGGATGAGCCTGCAGGAAGGGTACCACATGAGGGAGGATGTCTTCCCTGTAACGCACAGCGTTGAGATTGCKTGCAATGACAACAAGCTCAGACCGATGATGCTGTAACACACCGGCCCAGACCATGACGGACCCTCCACCTCCAAATCGATCCCGCTCCAGAGTACAGGCCTCGGTGTAACACTCATTCCTTCGACGATAAATGCAAATCCGACCATCCCCCCTGGTGAGACAAAACCACGACTTGTCAGTGAAGAGCACTTTTGCCAGTCCTGTCTGATCCAGCGACGGTGGGTTTGTGCCCATAGGCAACGTTGTTGCCGGTGATGTTTGGTGAGGACCTGCCATACAACAGGCCTACAAGCCCTCAGTCCAGCCTTTCTCAGCCTATTGCGGACAGTCTGAGCACTGATGGAGGGATTGTGCGTTCCAGCAGGTGTGATGTTCGGATGTACCAATCCTGTGTAGGTGTTGTTACACGTGGTCTGCCACTGCGATGACGATCAGCTCTCCGTCCTGTCTCCTTGTAGCTCTGTCTTAGGCGTCTCACAGTACGGACATTGCAATTTATTGCCCTGGCCACATCTGCAGTCCTCATGCCTCCTTGCAGCATGCCTAAAGCACGTTCACGCAGATGAGCAGGGACCCTGGGCATCTTTCTTTTGGTGTTTTTCAGAGTGAGTAGAAATGCCTCTTTAGTGTCCTAAATTTTCATAACTTCTTAGGGATGAGACGGGCTGAAATCCCGTTAATGGGATCGATTTGACAACAGCCAGTGAAAGTGCAGGGCGCCAAATTCAAACAACAGAAATCTCATAATTAAAATTCCTCAAACATACAAGTATTATACACATTTGAAAGAAAACTTGTTTAATTCCCACCACAGTGTCCGATTTCAAAAAGGCTTTACGACGAAAGCCTACCATGCGATTGTGTTAGGTCAGCACCTAGTCACAGAAAAACACACCATTTTTCCAGCCAAAGAGAGGAGTCACAAAAAGCAGAATAGAGATAAAATGAATCACTAACCTTTGATGATTTTCATCAGATGACACTCATAGGACTTCATGTTACACAATACATGTATGTTTTATATCCAAAAATCTCAGTTTACATTGGCGCGTTATGTTCAGTAATGTTTGCTTCCTAAACATCCGGTGATTTTGCAGAGAGCCACATCAATTTACAGAAAAACTCATCATAAATGTTGATAAAATACAAGTGTTATACATGGAATAAATATATACTTCTCCTTAATAATGCAACCGCTGTGTCAGATTTCAAAAAAGCTTTACGGAAAAAGCACACAATGCAATAATCTGAGTACAGCGCTCAGGTACCAAACAAGCCATATAGATACCCGCCATGTTGTGGAGTCAACAGAAGTCAGAAATAGCATTATAAATATTCACTTACCTTTGATGATCTCCATCAGAATGCACTCCCAGGAATCCCAGTTCCACAATAAATGTTTGTTTTGTTTGATAAAGTCCATCATTTATGTCCAAATACCTCCTTTTTGTTTGCGCGTTTAGTTCACAAATCCAATTCATGAGCGCAGGCACACTTAGTTCAGACGAAAAGTCAAGAAGTTATATTACAGTTCGTAGAAACATGTCAAACGATGTATAGAATCAATCTTTAGGATGTTTTTATCATAAATCTTCAATAATGTTTCAACCGGACAATTCCTTTGTCTTAAGAAATTAAAAGGAACGCAGCTAGCTCTCACACCGCCGCATGACTGAGCTCATGGCATTCTGTCAGACCCCTGACTCAAACAGCTCTTATTCTCTCCCCCTTCACAGTAGAAGTCTGAAACAAGGTTCTAAAGACTGTTGCCATCTAGTGGAAGCCTTAGGAAGTGCAATCGGACCAAATTTACACTGTATCTTGGATAGGCAAAGACTTGAAAACCTACAAACCTCAGATTTCCCACTTCCTGGTTGGATTTTTTCTTAGGTGTTTGRCTGTCATATGAGTTCTGTTATACTCACAGACATCATTCAAACAGTTTTAGAAACTTCAGAGTGTTTCCTATCCAAATCTACTAGTAATATGCATATCTTGGCTTCTGGGCCTGAGTAGTAGGCAGTTTACTCTGGGCACGCTTTTCATCCTAACATGGAAATAGCGCCTCTCATCCATAAGAAGATAACTGTGACCTTAATTGTCTACCTGAGCTGCAAGTAAGCTGCTAGTGTCTTAACGACCGTTCCACTTGTTTGTGGTTCATTGAACAAGCATGGGAAACAGTGTTTAAACCCTTTACAATTAATATCTGTGAAGTTATTTGGATTTTTTTAATGAATTATCTTTGAAAGACAGGGTCCTGAAAAAGGATGTTTCTTTTTTTMCTGAGTTTAGATAGGCCTGACATAGACTTATCTTACTGAATTTCTGTCCTCGAGCTAAAGAAGTGGAGAGGTCATCAATGAGGGGTAGTCGATATTTTTCAGCAGTCAAGACAGGGTTAATGGTAACTTTGAAATCACCACAGGGTCTGAGTGATCCATCTTTTTTTATGACTGGAACAAGGGGTGTAGTCCATTCACTAACATTCACTGGATCCAATCATCCACTCTCAACTAGTCTGTTTAGCTCAGTTTCAACTTTTGGTTTTATGGCGTATGGAACAGGTCTAGCTTTGAAGCATTTTGGCTTGCTGTCTGGTTTCACGGTCAGTTTAACTGTTATGTCCTTCATACTGCCAAGTTCTCCATTGAACACATCCATGTGGAATCCAAGATGGCGTAGCAGTGTAGACGTGTATTTTTTAGTGCTCTCGTGCACATTGTATTTTTTCGTACTTCTTGTATATATWTATWWWTWTTTTTTCTATCTCTTTTCGATTTTCAATTCGATTATACCTTCCGGTAACCTACCTCACCCAATGTGGTACGGAATCGCTATCATTTTTTATCTTTGGAACACATCCACGAACCCCCAGTAGCTAACCAGCTACAAGCTACCAGCTACAAGCTACTTAGCCATTTTTAACCGATGCTAGCAGCTTTTACCGTTGGAACTGTGGAACACATTCAAGAACCCCCAGTAGCTAACCAGCTACAAGCTACCAGCTACAGCACAGCTAGTGCCACTGCTACGAAGCTAGCATCAGTTAGCAAACACAATTCTACAATCACAACCTCTCTCTCGCCATCCGGCCTGGATTCTCTGTCGACACGTCCACATCTGGTCTGCAGACGAATACCCCATCCGCTGTACCCTCAACCGGCCTCCGTCTGAGCAGACCCCCTTCATCTGAGCAGACTCACCCCCCCGGGCTACTAACTTTAAACACCGCGTGCTAGCTTAGCGGCGACTTCCCTGCTCCATCTACGGCTGCCCCCTGGACACTATGATCACCTGGCTACATAGCTGATGCCTGCCGGACTGTCCATTAATTTACGGTACTCCATTCTGTTTACTTGTGTTTTATCTGTCGGCTCTGTGTTTTAACTCAGGCTCTGTGTGTAGTTAATCCGACCCTCTCTGCCTAGTCGTCGCCATTTTTACCTGCTGTTGCTGTGTTAGCTGACTAGCTGCTGCTATCTCACCTGTTGTTTTAGCTAGCTCTCCCAATCAAGACCTGCAATCACTTTATGCCTTACTGTATGTCTCTGCCAAATATCAATATGCCTTGTATACTGTTGTTCAGGCTAGTTATCATAGTTATCATTGTTTTGGTTTGCAATGGACCCCGTAGTTCCACTCTCCGTACCTCTGATACCCCCTTCGTCCCACCTCCCACACATGCGATGACCTCACCCATTGAGACCAGCATGTCCAGAGATACAACCTCTCTTATCATCACCCAGTGCCTGGGCTTGCCTCCGCTGTACCCGTGCCCCACCATACCCCTGTCTGCACATTATGCCCAGAATCTATTCTACCACGGCCATAAWTCTGCTCCTTTTATTCCTTGTCTCCAACGCTCTAGGCGACCAGTTTTGATAGCCTTTAGCCGCACCCTCATCCTACTACTCCTCTGTTCCTCGGGTGATGTGGAGGTTAACCCAGGCCCTGCATGTCCCCAGMCACCCTCATTTGTTGACTTCTGTGATCGAAAAAGCCTTGGCCTCATGCATGTCAACATCAGAAGCCTCCTCCCTAAGTTTGTCCTTACTTCACCGCTTTAGCACACTCTGCAACCCTGATGTCCTTGCCGTGTCTGAATCCTGGCTTAGGAAGGCCACCAAAAATTCTGAGATTTCCATACCCAACTATAACACTTTCCGTCAAGATAGAACTGCCAAAGGGGGAGGAGTTGCAATCTACTGCAGAGATAGCCTGCAAAGTTCTGTCATACTTTCCAGGTCTATGCCAAACAGTTCGAACTTCTAATTTTAAAAATTAATCTCTCAGAATAAGTCTTCTCACTGTTGCCGGCCTGCTACCGACCCCCCCTCAGCTCCCAGCTGTGCCCTGGACACATCTGTGAATTGATCGCTCCCATCTAGCTTCAGAGTTTGTTCTGTTAGGTGACCTAAACTGGGATATGCTTACACCCGCGGCAGTCTACAATTCTAAGCTAGATGCCTCAATCTCAACAAATCATCAGGAACCTATCAGGTACAACCCTAAATCCGTCAGCATGGGCACCCTAATAGACATTATCTGACCAAACCTGCCCTCCAAATACACCGCTGCTGTCTTCAATCAAGATCTCAGCGATCACTGCCTCATTGCCTGTATCGCTGCGGTTCCGCGGTCAAGACCACCCTCATCACTATCAAACGCTCCCTAAAACACTTCTGCGAGCAGGCCTTTCTAATCGACTGGCCTGCGGGTACCTGGATGGATATTGACTCATCCCGTCAGTTGGGATGCTGGTCCAATTCTTTTAAAAGTTTTACTTTCTCACCATATTAGTACAAATGCTCTCGTTCATAAAAATGCAGAACTAAAGACAGATATAGCCCTTGGTTCACTCCTAGGACCTTGTACTGCCCTCGACAGCACAAAACATCCTGTGGCGAACTGCAATAGCTCGAAGAGCCCACGCGATATGCAACTGTTTCAGGGAAGTCAGGAACCAATACACACAGTCAGTCAGGAAAGCAAAGGCCAGCTTTTTTCAAGCAGAAATTGCATCCTTGTAGCTCTAACTCCAAAAAGTTCTGGGATACTGTAAAGTCCATGGAGAACAAGAGCACTCCTCCAGCTCCCACTGCACTGAGGTCTAGTAACACGGTCACCACCGATAAATCCGTGATGATCGAAGACTTCAACAAGCATTTCTCAATGGCTGGCCATGCCCTTCCTCCTGGCGACTCCAACCTTGCCAACAGCCCCCCCCCCCCCCCCCCCCCGCTGTACTCGCCCAAGCCTCCCCAGCTTCTCCTTTACCCAAATACAGATAGCAGATGTTCTGAAAAAGGCTGGAAAAACCTGGACGCCATACAAATCAGCTGGCTTGACAATCTGGACCCCTATTTCTGAAACTGTCCGCCATTTGTCGCATCCCCCTATTACCAGCCTGTTCAACCTCTCCTTCGTATCATCTGAGATCCCAAGGATTGGAAAGCTGCCGCGGTCATCCCCCTCTTCCAAAGGGGAGACACCCTGGACCGCAAACTGTTACAAGACCTATATCCATCCTTTGCCTGCCTATCTAAGGTCTTTCGAAAGCCAAGTCAACAAACAGATACTGACCATTCTCTGAATCCACCGTACCTTCTCGCTGTGCAATCCGGTTTCGCGAGCCGTCACGGGTGGCACTTCAGCCACGCTCAAGGTACTAAATATGATATCATAACGGCATCGATAAAAGACAGTACTGTGCTGCCGTCTTCATCGACCTGGCAAAGGCTTCGACTCTGTCAATCACAATATTCTTATCGGCAGAACTCAGTAGCCTCGGTTTTTCGAATGACTGCCTTGCCTGGTTCCACCAACTACTTTGCAGACAGAGTTCAGATGCGTCAAATGGAAGGCATGCTGTCCGGTCCTCTGGCAGTCTCTATGGGGGTACCAACAGGGTTCAAATTCTCGGGCCGACTCTTTTCTCTGTATATATCAATTGATGTTTGCTCTTGCTGCGGGCGATTCCCTGATCCACTCTAACGAGACGACACCATTCTGTAATACTTCTGGCCCTTCTTTGGACACTGTGATAACCAACTCCAAACGAGCTTCAAATGCATTCACAACTCCTTCCGTGGCCTCACAACTGCTCTTAAAACGCTAGTAAAACCAAATGCATGCTCTCAACCGTTCGCTGCTGCACCCGCACGCCCGACTAGCATCACCACCCTGGACGGTTCTGACCTAGAATATGTGGACATCTATAAAGTACCTAGGTGTCTGGCTAGACTGCAAACTCTCCTTCCAGACTCATATCACACATCTCAATCCAAAATCAGATTCTAGAGTCGGCTTTCTATTTCGCAACAGAGCCTCCTTCACTCACGCCGCCAAACTCACCCCTAGTGAAAAACTGACTATCTACCGATCTCGACTCGGCGATGTCATCTACAAAATGGCTTCCAATACTCTACTCAGCAAACTGGATGCAGTTTTATCACAGTGCCATCCGTTTGTTACTAAAGCACCTTATTCGACCCACCACTGCGACCTGTCATGCCCTAGTCGGCTGGCCCTCGCTACATGTTCGCCGTCAGACCCCACTGGCTCCAGGTCATCTACAAGGCTATGCTAGGTAAAGTGCGCCTTATCTCAGTTCACTGGTCACGATGGCTACACCCACCCGTAGCACGCGCTCTAGCAGGTGTATCTCACTGATCATCCTAAAGCCAAAACCTCATTTGGACGCTTTCCTTCCAGTTCTCTGCTGCCTGCGACTGGAACGAATTGCAAAAATCTCTGAAGTTGGAGACTTTTATCTCCCTCAACAACTTTAAACATCTGCTATCACGAGCAGTAACCGATCGCTGCAGTGTACATAGTCCATCGGTATATAGCCACCCAATTTACCTACCCACCTCCCCATACTGCTTTTATTTCCTTTTCTGCTTTTTTGCACACCAGTATCTCTACTTGCACATGATCATCTGATGATTTACCACTCCAGTGTTAATCTGCTAATTGTAATTATCTGATTTATTCTACCTCCTCATGCCTTTTGCACACATTGTATATAGATTCTCTTTTTTTCTTTTTTTCTACCATGTTATTGACTTGTTTATTGTTTACTCCATGTGTAACTCTGTGTTGTTGTCTGTTCACACTGCTATGCTTTATCTTGGCCAGGTCGCAGTTGCAAATGAGAACTTGTTCTCAACTAGCCTACCTGGTTAAATAAAGGTGAAATAAAAATAAAATAAATAAAAATGTGTTTCTTCAATATCCCTTGTAGGTTTTTGTCCTCTTTTGCAACCATGTGAATTTCCTGCCAGTTTAGTTAAATATTTTCCAGCCATGTGCATCCTAGCAAAGCTGGATGGTTGCCTTTCATGATGTAGAGTGCTAGCTTTACCTTCTGTTTGTTGAGCTCACTGTAACAATCACGCTTCCTCTCACTGGAACAGTCTCACCAGTGTATGTTTCAGTGCCATCTTTGTTGGCTGTGGTGTGAGTTGATGTAGTTTCTTCTGGTATACAGCATCCATACTGCTTTCCATCCAGTTGTCGTATCATCCAGTATCTGTGTCCATTGTCTGAAATGGACAAAACATGCAAAGATTCTTCCCCTTCAGACAGGGTATCACTTTGTTCATCTTCTGTGTGCTCCATTTTACGCTCTTTCTTTTTGTAATTCCTGAAGTCACTTTCTTTTTTCAGTGCTTTTGTTTTTACATGCTCGTTCGATGTGTCCCTTTTTTCCACATCTTCTGCAGTTTAAGTCTTTGCACAAACACACCTCTGCTTGGTGACCAGGTTTCCCACAGTGATAGCATGGCTTGCCAGCTACTGCCTTTTTTCATCCGTGCACTTAGCTGCTGTGCGTCTTTATTTGCCATTTCCATTGACATACTCACTTCTATTGCTCTCTGTAATGTTAAGGTACTCTCAGTCAAAAGGCATTTCTGAATTGCCTCACTGCGCATGCAACACACTAACCTATCACGTATTGTGTCACTCAGTGATCGCCCAAATTCACAGTGTTCAGATAACTGTTTCAATACAGCCACAAACTGTGAGATTGACTCCCCCTCCTCTTGATTTCTCTTATGAAACCTGAATCTCTCTGCGATTATCAATGGTTTGGGAGAATAATGTCCTTTTAAGGTATTTTCTCTCGCAGTGACTTTGCCCTGCAGTGAAACTCTTCATATTCCTTGAGGCTCTCCTTGCTCTGACATCAGAAGCTAGCTAGCATCACTCGACAGGATAACTACATGTTTTCTTTGCGTTTACAGTGAATTTTTTTATTCAACTCAGACTTTCTACCAAAAATAATGAACACGAACGTGATAACGTTTCTTCCTCGTTGCCAGTTTTGTTGTATAACACACTGTATTACTAATACAACTAATATAAGGACAGGGCATGAGACGGCAGTATAATCTAACGTGGGCATTGTTTAATGCATTTCACAGGACAAAACATTCCAAGCATTCCAATGTAGGTAAGCAGGGTGCCCTAAAGGGACAAACTAGAATATCAATACACAACATTAAGATCCTACATATGTGTGCCCCACAGACATACAAAAGCACAATGAATGGTTTGAATTCATTCATAGACATGTCCCACGTACTGTTTTATTTTTCTCTGCGCATAAGCAACAGTATCACCTCTGATGTGCTGCAACATCTGCATGGTGGAAAACGGTCGAATGCACTGGCTATGTGTCTTTTTGTGTGAGGTGTAGGGCATTCTCGGAAGGCCGCCTTCCTGTTATGCGCTCATCGCCCTGTTCTACCCAAACCGTGCCATCCCTTCCAGACTCCTGTCTCACCATGGCAGTTGGGATCACCGTCTCAGTTGGCACTGTTCTGGTTTTTCTGCGGCAACGCTCAGGCATTGAAGGCTTGAAGTCAACATCAGAATCAGATGAAGACACCCCAATGTCATCAGCATCGTCGATTTCAGGCTCGATATCCAATCCTCCATCTGACTCCAGCTTATGCAAATTCTGCAACCTCTGAAATGCTGTCAGTGTGTCCATTAGCTTGGTTCGGCTTGCCATTGTGAACTACACACGTTGTGTGTTGTACTCAGTGCCTGATCTGTATCTAACCGACGAGAAATGGTACATATATACCCTAGTCAGGTAATACCTCCCATCCTCTCTGTGCGATATCGTTGCACTGTTGTTGCCACGTTCTGACCTTTATTTCCTTTGTTTTGTCTTTATTTAGTATGGTCAGGGCGTGAGTTGGGGTGGGCATGTCTATGTTTGTATTTCTATGTTTTCCTATTTCTGTGTTTGGCCTGATATGGTTCTCAATCAGAGGCAGGTGTTTTGTGTTGTCTCTGATTGGGAACCATATTTAGGTAGCCTGTTTTGTGTTGGGTTTTGTGGGTGGTTGTTTTCAGTCTTTGTGTGTCTGCACCAGATAGAACTGTTTCGGTTGTCACTTTTGTTGTTTTGTATTTTGAGTGTTCACCTTTATTAAAGTAAGATGAACAATTACCACGCTGCACATTGGTCCTCCGATCCTTCTAACTTATCCTCCTCAGACGAGGAAGATGACAGCCGTTACAGCTGTCTATACTGCCAGGGGTGTTGTCAGTTGTAATCTTGTACCTATTTGTTTGAACTCCAGTCTCAGATATTCTATTGTTAGCTCAAAAGAGGAGCCCACTGTGGTTTGCACACACAGTGCTTTTAGTTCAAATGTGAATTCAATAAACTTCAATGCCGCCTCGGTTTTCAAATCATGTAGAGGCCTTGGGCTTTTGCACGGTAGTGACCAAATCCCATGTAAGTCAGTTTCTAACYTTCCATCATTGGTTACTCAGAGAGTTCCTCATATTGACATTGGCTGTGACCTCAGGCTCTATTGTGCTAAACTTGGAATAGTAATTCCAATTTCTTTCATGTCCTCTATTACTAATAGGGATAGACCAAATGGTGTTGTTTTATGCAATCTTATAGCAATACCAACTATGTCAATATCAACCATCCGATTTTCCATGTGACTTTATTGTAAAGGTCTTGGATTGAGCATCTGAACATTAGGAGCTTACTTACAAAACTGGATTACAAGATCTGGTATTGACTGAAACTTGGATCTCTGGGGACATTCTGGACTCTGATATGAATATTGAAGGTTATCCTGTTCAGAACTGACAGATAGGGTAGAGGTGGTGGAGTGGCCATTTTTATAAAAAAATATTTCTCTGTCTCTTTACTGAAATCCATTTCCCTTGCCCCAAAAATTMAGCTACTATCTTTAAGCCTTTGTCTGGGGAAAAATATATCCATAAATATTATAGGAGTCTAACGTCCTCCCTCGGCTAACCTTTGTGCACTAGAGGAGTTAACTTCTTCAGAATTGGTGTCCCGTCAACAGGACGGTTGCGCTAACGTAGACTAATGCGATTAGCATGAGGTTGTAAGTAACAAGAACATTTCCCTGGACATAGACATATCTGATATTGGCAGAAAGCTTAAATTCTTGTTAATCTAACTGCACTGTCCAATTTACAGTGAAAGAATACAATTCTGTTGTTTGAGGAGAGTGCACAATTTTGAACATGAAAAGTTATTAATAAACAAATTAGGCACATTTGGGCAGTCTTGATCCAACATTTTGAACAGAAATGCAATGGTTCATTGGATCAGTCTAAAACTTTGCACATACACTGCTGCCATCTAGTATTTCACCTGGGCTGGAATAATACATTATGGCTTTTCTCTTGCATTTCAAAGATGATGGTACAAAAAAATACAAAATAACTATTGACTTTTATTTGTATTATCTTCTACCAGATCTAATGTGTTATATTCTTATTCATTCCTTTCACATTTCCCCAAACTTCAAAGTGTTTCCTTTCAAATGGTACCACGAATATGCATATCCTTGCTTCAGGGCCTGAGCTACAGGCAGTTAGATTTGGGTATGTCATTTTAGGAGAAAATTGGGAAAAAGGGTCAGAGCCTTAGTTTGTTGTCTTCTTTTACTATACTGAACAAAAACATAAATGCAACATGTAAAATGTTGGTCTCATGTTTGATGAGCTGAAATAAAATATCCCAGAAATGTTACATATTGTGCGCACAAAAAGCTAATTTCTCAAAATTTTGGCCACAAATTTGTTTACATTCGAGTTAGTAAGCGTTTCTCCATTGCCAACATAATCCATCCACATGACATGTGTGGCATATCAAGAAGCTGAATAAACAGCATGATCATTACACAGGTGCACCTTGTGCTGGGGACAATAAAATAGCACTCTAAAATGTGCAGTTTTGTCACACAACACAATACCACAGATGTCTCAAATTTTGAGGGAACGAGCAATTGGCATGCTAACTGCAGAATGTCCACCAGAGCTGTTGCCAGGGAATTGAATGTTCATTTCTCTACCATAAGCCGCCTCCAACGTCGCTTAACAGATTTTGGCAGTACGTCCAACTGACCTTACAACCGCAGACCATGTGTAACCACGCCAGCCAAGGACCTCCACATCCGGCTTATTCACCCGCGGGATCATCTGAGACCTGCCACCCGGACAGCTGATGAAACTGCGCCAGTTTTGATGCTCCCTGTATCCTGTATCGAAAGTTTGGCTGGACCTCGCTAAAGACCTATAGATCTCTACATTACTCCCTTTTTGTTTATAAGGCCCTACTTCATAAACTTCCCTCTTATCTAACTTTGCAGTTGAAGTATAGACACCTGTGTTGCATAACCCCTTCACAGGATTGGTTAACTCGAGGTTTCTAGGGTCTCCACTGAGCTAGGTAACTCTGCTTTTAGTTTTAATGCATCGTATTGCCGGAACAAAATTCTAAATACATTTCATTTTTTATGTTCTGGTGCCATTCAGGCAATTTAAAGTATTAATTGGGGATTTATTTGTGAATGAATGTAACTGTTTTCTGGGTGATTTGTGATGTTTTATTTGTGCTTACCATGACTGTTTGTGTATTCTAATGTGTATACATACATACATATACAGTACCAGTCAAAAGTTTGGACAAARCTACTCATTCAAGGATTTTTCTTTATTTTTACTATTTTCTATATTGTAGAATAATAGTGAAGACGTTAAAACTTTGAAATAACACATATGGAATCATGTAGTAACCAAAAACTTGTAGTAACCAAAAATATGTGAGATTCTTCAAAGTAGCCACCGTTTGCCTTGATGACAGCTTTGCACACTCTTGGCATTTTCTCAGCTTCATGAGGTAGTCACCTGGAATGCATTTCAATTAATAGGTATACCTTGTTAAAAGTTAATTTGTGGAATTTCTTTCCCTCTTAATGCGTTTGTGCCAATCAGTTGTGTTGGGACAAGGTAGTATACAGTGGTATACACAAGATAGCCCTATTTTCTTTAAAGACCAAGTCCATATTATGGCAAGAACAGCTCAAATAAGCAAAATGAAAGAAACAGTACATCATTACTTTAAGACTTGAAGTTCAGTCAATCCGGAAAATATCAAGAACTTTGAAAGTTTCTTCAAGTGCAGTCGCAAAAACCATCAAGCGCTATGATGAAACTGGCTCTCATGAGGACCGCCACAGGAAAGGAACACCCAGAGTTACCTCTGCTGCAGAGGATAAGTTCATTTGAGTTACCAGCCTCAGAAATTGCAGCCCAAATAAATGCTTCACAGAGTTCAAGTAACAGACATATCTCAACATCAAATGTTCAGAGAAACCTACGTGATTCAGGCCTTCATGGTCTAATTGTTGCAAAGAAATCACAACTAAAGGACATAAATAAGAAGAAGAGACTTAGAGTTAACTGCACCTCAAATTGCAGCCTTCACATAGTTCAAGTAACAGACACATCTCAACATCAACTGTTCAGAGGAGACTACGTGAATCTGGCCTTCATGGTCGTATTGCTGCAAAGAAACCACAACTAAAGGACAAATAAGAGGAGACTTCCTTGGGCCAAGAAACATGAGCAATCGACATCAGACCGGTGGAGTCCAAATTAGAGATTTTTGGTTCCATCCGCTGTGTCTCTGTGAGAAAGAGAGTAGGTGAACAGATGATCTCTGCCTGTGTGGTTCCCACCGAGAAGCATGGAGGAGGAGGTGTGATGGTGTGGAGGTGCTTTGCTGGTGACACTGTCAGTGATTTATTTAGAATTCAAGGCACACCTAACCAGCATGGCTACCTCAGCATTCTACAATGATACACCATCCCATTTATCAACAGAACAATGACCCAAAACACACCTCTAGGCTGTGTAAGGGCTATTTGACCAAGAAAAGGAGTGATGGTGCTGCATCAGATGATCTGGCCCTCACAATCACCTGACCTCAACCCAAATGAGATAGTTTGGGATGAGTTGGACCGCAGAGCGAAGGAAAAGCAGCCAACAAGGGCTCAGCATATGTGGGAAGCATTCCTTATGAAGCTGGTTGAGAGAATGCCAAGAGTGTGCAATGCTCTCATCAAGGCAAAGGGTGGCTACTTTGAAGAATATAAAATCTATTTTGATTTATTTAACACTTTTTTGCTTACTACATGATTTCATATGTGTTATGTCATAGTGTTGATGCCTTCACTGTTATTCTACAATGTAGAAAATAGTCAAAGTAAAGAAAAACCCTTGAATGAGTAGGTGTCCAAACTTTTGACTGGTAATGTATATATAGTGTTTAATGTGTATTTTATATTGTATTATACAGGGTGCATTTGGAAAAGAGACCTAGGTCTCAATATGTCTTCCCTGTCAAAATAAAGGTTAAATTAAAAATAAATAAACATATTTTCAGCCTTGCGTAATAAAAAAATTTGACCACCCACAATGCCCACAATTCTTCATCATTACACCATTGTTCTTAATTTAATCTAATTCAAATTCAATCGCACTCCTCACCCTCGTCCTCTTCATTCAGTTCATTCAAATTCAACGAAAGTCACTTGCACAGTTATCTATTCATCCATTGACGTCATTCATTCAGTTAGTAGGGAGCCACATTAGCGCCTGGGCACCAACYCGCTATTGCGCATTTGTCTTTGCCCTGGAAGGTAGTATTAGCTGTCAACAGAAAACATATATAAATACTTTTCTGTTCGTGAATTTGAAAGTTCTGACAACTGAGCAATGTAAAATACAAATATTTAGGAAAAGTTATGGAAGGAGCAGGACGTTGCTTTCATAATGGCAGTGGGCTTCGGGCCTATGGTGGTTCTAGTGTTTAAACTGGTGAAAACTTGGCACTGTGGTGTAGAACTAGCCCTATAAGTATAAGCAAGAGTTAGAGACAGAGCGAGGGAAGTATAGAGAGAGGAATAGAGAGAGTGCTACGAAGAGAGATAATGCATGCATAATAGACTTCTAGCTAATGCAGTTGTAAGCCTTAACTGGCTTATTGTTGGTGCATGTCCAATTTTCRAACTCAAGGCAACATGCTAAACAAATTATACACGTTTTTTTTTACAGCATTGCACAGGGCTGTGCTTTGTCATTTTGTTGCCATATGGATAACAATACATCAAGGCCACAGTGATGGGGAAGACACCTTCTTTACAACCTTACAACCAAATGAACAGTCGACATGTTATTCAATGACCTTGAGCACCCAATAAACAAACTGCTGTGAGGATCACATAGCATGTGATCAGCGGTTATGAAAGGTTGATCAGAGGTTAAGCAATAACACTTGACCAATATATATGATCACATGGGTTGTGTGATCACTGGAGGCGAGATGGGATCACTCTGAGATCAATGCAATTGATGGTGTTGTTACCAGGTTGTAATGACTTAAAAAGATCAAACAAAAATACATGATTGTTGAAATGTAATTGAATAGTAATTGAGTTTAAGAGTCCTACAGTACATGAATAGTCAGCCCAGCACTATGCAATGTAAAGTGTTACAGTTGGTTTTTACAGCAGGGAAAATCATTGTCATTTTATTTGAGCATGGGAAAAAGAACAACAGCAGGCTTAAATACTGCAAAATGATTACATTGAAATGTTTGTCTCGTTAGTTTCCATCCAAGAGCATTCAGTCACTTCTCAATCATCGAGACTTGCTTCGAAGAAAAACACATTTTATAGTCGCGGGACCTAAAGGGAACGAAATGTTTGGAATCAACTGCTGTCAGTAACACCTGGTAGTTGTTAGGTTGCACCTATCCTTTTGGTTGATCCTTATAAAGTGTTGCGTCTTACACATTCAAACAATTTTACTCATCATCAAGACGCACTGATGTTAACTGGCATACAGTAAAACCATGGTCATGACATACCTCCACAGCCATGACATCATACTACCACCAGTTGAACTGGTAAAGATGTGAGTGAATTACATCAAACCGGACCAGGAGCTAACAATCTCCTAATATATTATCCATCAATCATCGGAGTCCCCAAAGCAGGGACACTTCTCTCTGATCCTAATGGTTCTGACTACCAGAGATAATTTACATAGTGGTTGTAGATTATATCAGCTCTTATAGGACAGATAAAGGGGAAGGGAAGTGGGAGAGAAGGAGACGGGAGAGAGAGACACACATAGGGCTCTTTCACATATATGATCCAGATCATAGAGAGTTTGGTACTGTCACGTTCCTGACCTGTTTTCTCTTATTTTTGTATGTGTTTAGTTGGTCAGGGCGTGAGTTGGGGTGGGCATTCTATGTTACGTGTTTCTATGTTTAGGTTCATTGTTTGTTAGCCTTATATGGTTCTCAATCAGGGACAGGTGCTATTCATTTCCTCTGATTGAGAATCATATATAGGTAGGCTGTTTCACTCTGTTTGTTTGTGGGTGCTTGTCTCCTGTGTCTGTATGTCTACCACACGGGACTGTTTCGTTTTGTCGTTCGTGTATGTAGTATGTTCCTGTTCGTGCGTTCTTCTTATATTGTAGGTCTCATGTCCAGGTCTGTCTACATCGTTTATTTTGTTTTGTAGTTTGTTAAAGTGTTTTCGTGTTACGTCTTTACTTTAATAAACATRGTTATGTCAACATTTCACGCTGCGCTTTGGTCCAATCCCTACTCCTCCTCTTCAGACGAAGAGGAGGAGAACGACCGTTACAGGTACCCTGATTCACGCTAAAAAGCATGTGTGAAATGCAAATAAACTCTTGCTGAAACTAATCCTGGACCTGTGTGCGTAGCGGGAATTGTGACGTGGCAGCGTGAGTTGCATGGACCAGAGTACCAGGTATTGTGATGGGCAGCGTGAGTTGCATGGATCTTTTTGCCCTTTATAAACGAGCTAGCTTGCTGACGTCATGTGCGTCTCTTAAATCGCTTCCTGAAACTGTTATTTTCAGGTCTTGTGAATGCAAAAAATATATACATTTAGGTGAGTTTAAACAAACGCTCGAGAACACCGAACCAGGGTATTGAATTTCATATGTGAAAACGCCCTTAGTTTTCCTGATGACTAAATCAAATCAAATGTTATTGGTCACATGCAGATGTTAATGCAAGTGTAGCGAAATGCTTGTGCTTCTAGTTCCGACAGTGCAGTAATATCTAACAAGTAATCTAACAATTTCCCAACAACTACCTAATACAGACAAATCTAAAGTGGTGAATAAGATTATGTACATATAAATATATGGTTGAGCGATGGCCGAGCGGCATAGGCAAGGTGCAATAGATGTTATAAAATACAGGATATACATATGATATGAGTAATGTAAGATATGTAAACATMATTAAATTGGCATTATTTAAAGTGTCATTGTTTAAAGTAGTGATCCATTTATTAAGGAGGCCAGTGATTGGGTCTCAATGTAGGCAGCAGCCTCTCTGAGTTAGTGATTGCTGTTTAGCAGTCTGATGCCCTTGAGATAGAAGCTGTTTTTCAGTCTCTCAGTCCCTGCTTTGATGCAACTGTACTGACCTAGCCTTCTGGATGTTGAGGGTCAGTGAAGTGGAGATGTTGTTTCCTACTTTCACCACCCGGGGGCGGCCCGTCAGAAAGTCCAGGACCCAATTGCACAGGGCAGGGTTGAGACCCAGGGCCTCCAGCTTGATGATGAGCTCGGAGGGTATTATGGTGTTGAATGCTGAGCTGTAGTCAATGACCAGCATTCTTACATACAGTGGGGAGAACAAGTATTTGATACACTGCTGATTTTGCAGGTTTTCCTACTTACAAAGCATGTAGAGGTCTGTCATTTTTATCATAGGTACACTTCAACTGTGAGAGACGGAATCTAAAACAAAAATCCAGAAAATCACATTGTATGATTTTTAAGTAAGTCATTGCAATTTTATGCATGACATAAGTATTTGATCACCTACCAACCAGTAAGAATTCCGGCTCTCACAGACCTGTTAGTTTTTTTTTAAGAAGCCCTCCTGTTCTCCACTCATTACCTGTATTAACTGCACCTGTTTGAACTCATTACCTGTATAAAAGACACCTGTCCACACACTCAATCAAACAGACTCCAAACCTCTCCACAATGGCCAAGACCAGAGAGCTGTGTAAGGACATCAGGGATAAATTGTAGACCTGTACAAGGCTGGGATGGGCTACAGGACAATAGCCAAGCAGCTTGGTGAGAAGGCAACAACTGTTGGCACAATTATTAGAAAATGGAAGAAGTTCAAGATGACGGTCAATCACCCTCCTGGGCTCCATGCAAGATCTCACCTCGGGGGCATCAATGATCATGAGGAATGTGAGAGGGCAGCCCAGAACTACACGCAGGACCTGCGTCAATGACCTGAAGAGAGCCTGGGACCACAGTCTCAAAGAAAAACCATTATAAACACTACGCGTCATGGATTAAAATCCTGCAGCGACGCAAGGCCCCCTGCTCAACCAGCGCATGTCCAGGCCGTCTGAAGTTTGCCAATGACCATCTGGATGTCCAGAGGAGGAATGGGAGAAGGTCATGTGGTCTGATGAGACAAAAATAGAGCTTTTTGGTCTAACTCCACTCGCCGTGTTTGGAGGAATAGAAGGATGAGTACAACCCAAGAACACCATCCCAACCGTGAAGCATGGAGGTGGAACATCATTCTTTGGGGATGCTTTTCTGCAAAGGGGACAGGACGACTGCACCGTATTGAGGGGAGGATGGATGGGGCCATGATCGCGAGATCTTGACCAACAACCTCCTTCCTCAGTAAGAGCATGAAGATGGTCGTGGCTGGTCTTCCAGCATGACAACGACCCGAAACACACAGCCAGGGCAACTAAGGAGTGGCTCCGTAAGAAGCATCTCAAGGTCCTGGAGTGGCTAGCCAGTCTCCAGACCTGAACCCAATAGAAAATCTTTGGAGGGAGCCGAAAGTCCGTATGCCCAGCGACAGCCCCGAAACCTGAAGGATCTGGAGAAGGTCTGTATGGAGGAGTGGGCCAAATCCTGCTGCAGTGTGTGCAAACCTGGTCAAGAACTACAGAAACGTATGATCTCTGTAATTGCAAACTAAGTTTCTGGTACCAAATATTCAGTTCTGCTTTTCTGATGTATCAAATACTTATGTCATGCAATAAAATGCAAATTAATTACTTAAAAATCATACAATGTGATTTTCTGGATTTTTGTTTTAGATTCCTTCTCTCACAGTTGAAGTGTACCTATGATAAAAATTACAGACCTCTACATGCTTTGTAAGTAGGAAAACCTGCAAAATTGTCAGTGTATCAAATACTTGTTCTCCCCACTGTAGGTATTCTTCTTGTCCAGATGGGATAGGACAGTGTGCAGTGTGATGGCAATTTCATCGTCTGTGGACCTGTTGGGGCGGTATGCAAACTGAAGTGGCTCTAGGGTGGCCGGTGTAGAGGTGATATGATCCTTGACTAGTCTCTCAAAGAACTTCATGATGACAGAAGTGAGTGCAATGGGGCGATAGTCATTCAGTTCAGTTACCTTAGCTTTCTTGGGTACACGAACAATGGTGGCCATCTTGAAGCATGTGGGGACAGCAGACTGGGATAGGGAGTGATTAAATATGTCCGTAAASACACCAGTCAGCTGGTCTGCTCATGCTCTGCGGAAGCGGCTAGGGATGCCGTCTGGGCCAGCAGCCTTGTGAGGGTTAACACGTTTTAATGTTTTACTGGGAGGGGCGCAGTCCTTGTTAGTGGGCCGCGACGGTGGCACTGTATTATCCTCAAAGCGGGCAAAGAAGGTGTTTAGTTTGTCTGGAAGCGTGACGTCAGTGTCCGTGACGTGGCTGGTTTTCTTTTCGTAGTCCGTGATTTCCTGTAGACCCTGCCACATACGTCTCGTTTCTGAGCCGTTGAAATGCGACTCCACTTTGTGTACTCCTGCGCTGTTTATCACCCCCCCCCCTTCCTGAGCTGAAAGTACTGTAATAGAGGAAACTAGCCAATGAGTACATCCCCAGCCAAGGTCTATGTGGAAAACAAACTGTTTCCAAAGGATTTTATTATTGTCCAAGGGATCATTATCACAATTTACATAGGCTCCTATTGGACAGAGAGAGACGGAGGGTCTGCCACAGTTGACCTGCATAATGAACAGTGTAGGGAACCAATGCTAGGCCATGTAGCCTAGGAGAGCAATGTTCCATCATCAGCTGACCTAAGGAAGTATACCCTCCAATAAAAAAAAGTGTCTAAAGGATTTCGTTATTGTCAAAGTAAAAGCCAGAATTGAGGAAATCAATCACATCAATAATCATACATTTAATCTACTCTCGGAGTAGCCTACATACGTCCTTATTGGATGTGGTCTGGTATGAGATAATAATCAGAAGAATATAAGTGGGCCCTGTGGCAGAGATGAAAGCGCTAAACACAGTAGAGAGGTTATCTGCTTTGCTTGGAACCCCTGGAATGCCACTGGCTTATAGAGACTTCCCATGTGGAAATTTGTCAATATACCGTAATCAAATTACACTGTAGGAAACCAACATATAATACTTACGGTACCTGCATCTCATTGCACAAGGCATGGACATTATCATGAACATACCTGTAACGGTTTTCTTCCGTTGGTGAAGGAGAGGACCAAAATGCAGCGCGGCTAGTATTCAACATGTTTAACTTCTAGTTCCTCCCAATCCCGGATCCGGGAGCARCCCCCACAGTAAAAAAGCTGACTAGCATAGCGTCACAAGTAAATACTAGCATCTAAATATCATTAAATCACAAGTCCAAGACACCAGATGAAAGATACAGATCTTGTGAATCCAGCCATCATTTCTGATTTTTAAAATGTTTTACAGGGAAGACACTATGTAAATCTATTAGCTAACCACGTTAGCAAAAGACACCACTTTTTTTACTCCACCAGTTTTTTACTCCATCAGTAGCTATCACTAATTCGACAAATAAAGATATATATAGCCACTAACCAAGAAACAACTTCATATGATGACAGTCTGATAACATATTTATGGTATAGCATATGTTTTTTTTAAAAAATGTGCATATTTCAGGTATAAATCACAGTTTTACATTGGCAGCTGCAATCTGAAATGCGTTGGAAGCAGCCGGAATAATTACAGAGACCAGCGTCAATTACCAAAATACTCATCCAAAACATTTCTGAAAAATACACGCATACAGCAAATGAAAGACCAACATCTTGTGAATCCAGCCATCATTTCTGATTTTTAAAATGTTTAAGGGAAGACACATATGTAAATTATTAGCTAACCACGTTAGCAAAAGACACCACTTTGTTTTACTCCACAGTTTTTACTCCATCAGTAGCTATCACTAATTCGACTACAAATAAAGATATATATAGCCACTAACAAAGAAAACAACTTCATAAGATGACAGTCTGATAACATATTTATGGTATAGGATATGTTTTTTTAGAAAAATTTGGCATTTTTTCAGGTAAAATCATAGTTTACCATTGCAGCCACTATCACAAAACTCACCAAAGCGACTAGAATAACTACAGAGAGCAACGTGTATTACCTAATTACTCATCATAAACATTTCTTAAAAATACACAACGTACAGCAATTGAAGACACAGATCTTGTGAATCCAGACAATATTTAGATTTTCTAAGTGTTTTAACAGCGAAACACAATATATCGTTATATTAGCATACACATGAGCTAACATTACCCAGATTGATTCAAGGCAAAAAGCGCGATAACGTTATCACCACCAAAATATATAAATTTTTTCACTAACCTTCTCAGAATTCTTCAGATACAGCCTGTAAATCAATTACACTGCAATATAGAGTTTGTTTGAAAATGTGCATATTTAGCATCACAAATCGTGGTTATGCAATGTAATCTGTCAAAACATGGCATGCATTCTGGCCGGCGCCATCTTGGAAAGGCACCTAAGTTTACGATTATTTATCGATTAGATTGACTAAAAAAATACAGGTTGGACAGCTAATGAAAGATGCATTAGTTATTAATGCAACCGCTGAGTTAGATTTTTAAAATTAACGTTACTAGACATACAGTGTGCGTTACAGCCAGACTAGTGCCGCAACAATGGCCGACAAATGCGTTTACATTTTTCCACATAAATACGGAATAAAATCATAAATAGCTCTTACTTTTGGACAAAATAAAGTGTCTCTGTAATTTCCTCCCTGGATCCATACAGTACACGAGAGGGATTCAATCAGAGCAAAGTGCCTGTGCTGCCGGTGCTAGGTGATTGTGGGGCTTGCACTGTTGCACTGGCAGCTGTAACACAGTCAAGTGATTTATAAAGTTGTTTATGGACTCTGGAAAACAGTGTGAACGAACACTGGAGTGAACATGGGCCAGGGCCTGCTTTTAGATTAAGACCCTCTCCTAAACAGGCTACTGTGTGCTTCCCTTCACAAATCCCCACAGTTGCAATGCTTCTGCACTCCGCTTTGTAGTATTGGTGCTGCACAGCACAGCACAGGCACTAGGCTACATACAGTACTTCTTACAAACACACATTCACACAGCACGCACTTCCATATGTTACAAGGAAGGAAAAGGGTGGTCGGGGAGTGAGAAAGAGGAAAAACATTCGGACCAGCTTTCTCCCCCAGTCTTTATTTCAGGCTAATGGTACATGGAGGGAGGGGATCATTAGGCTAACTCATGGACTGTAGTAGCATCTATTACAGTGCCACAGCGTTGCTCTCCCCTAACGGGACCAGCACACTATCACCGCTTACCCCAAACCTTCCCGCAGAATGTCAGCCTTCTCCAAGGACTCATGACTCGAGTCATAAAGAGAGGGAGATGGAGAAAATAGCATCTAGGGAGAGGTGGAAAGAGGGAAGGAGAGAAAGAGAGAGAGAAAAGGGGGGAAGAATTGAAGAGGGTGAAGGAGAGATGGAGAGGAAGATGGAATTGAGAAAACAACCTCCAGAGAGAGAGAAATGGAAAGAGAGGAAAGAAGAGAGAGAGATGAATTAATGTAGAAAAGAGCCTCCAGAGAGCAAAAGGGAGGAAAAGAAAGCAAGAGAGTGAAGGGGAGAGAGAGGGGAAGAAAATAGGTGAGGGTGAGACATGGAGAAAATATCCTCCAGACAGAGAGCAGGAGAGAGAGGGAGGATTTACTGTAGGTAAAAGAAAAAAGAGGGTGAGTGGAAAGATGAAGAGGGAAGGAAGGCAAGACAGAGAGAGAAAGTGGAAGCGAGAGAGATGGAGAAAACCAGAGGAAGAAATGAAGAGGGTGAGTGAGAGAGAATGAGATTAAGAGAGGAGAATGCCCTGAGGGACCTCAGTTCCTTGGCAGCTCCCCAGTGACACATGGGCCTCAAAGGTCATTTAGGAGTCATTGTGAGGTTACCAGAGTTGATCTCCGCAGAGAATCTGCTACTGGTCTCCAATTAACCCCGCTGACTAGTAATACAATCTCCCTTTTACACCATGACAGGAAGAGAGGGCCTTTTATACAAACGACAAATCCATAGATAAGCAAACTGTGTGCTGTTAATAGCTGGTTATTGTACAAGTATAGGTCAAATGTACAAGTATAGGTCTAATTTCGCCATCAGTCTTTATAGACCTGACAGGAGTGAGAGGAGAGGGGATATAGAGCGACAACGAAAATAGCTCAGCCAGGTCACCCTTGTTATAAGTCCGTATTCAACGTCTGAGGACGTTGGGAAATGACATGGAATCCGGCCACTAGGGGCAGCAGTGAGTGCTGTGTGGACAGGGATGGCAGAAAGTTGTTTTTGAGATTTTTGTTTTTAAGCCAGTCCCAAACTTTAACCCTTACCTTAACCATTTACAGTTAATGCCTAATCTCAAGATTTCAGAGTTAATGCCTGAACTTAACCATAAACACTTCGACATGTGATGTTTGCAAGAACTTCCTCTTGAATTTGAATTTGCAAGAACTTCCTCACTTCCTCTTGAATTTGCAGACGTGTTGCTGTGCGTTTTGTTGSMGTGCGTTTTGTTGCCAACTTTACTTTGCTAGCTTTGCTTTGCTAGCTGACAACTTTACGTTTTTTTTTTCTTTTTAATTACCGTTTATATTTTTAGTTTTTCCATCACAACTTTTTTCCCTCATTCAACTTTTTCACTCCGGACGCTTTATCTGGACATGGTTCGTCAGCACCTTCAACAGCCGAAGCTAAGTAGTAACATCAACATGATCAACAGGAGAATGATCGCCTTACGGCGAGGATAGCTGTGCTGCAAGCCCAGCTTCAGACGCAATCGTTAGGCAAGGGTAATTTCAGTGTAGGAAAGGGTGAAACAGCGTCTGTGCCACCAGTAAGTACAGATAGTAACGTTAGTATAAATCCCCCCGCACTGTCCCCGCAGCCGGACAATTTTCTCATGGCTTCTGGAGGGAAATGCTGTTGGAATGCTCAACCGGTGTCGCTCATTCAGCCGACAGAAACTTTCAACCGGTTCTCCCCATTGAGTAGCGAGTCGGAGTCTGAGGCCGAGTCTTCTCTTGTCTCTACTCCTCCCGTTACGGGGTCTGAGACGCCGAAGGCTCCCACCATTAGCTCTGACAAATTGAAAACCCTAGTCATTGGCGAATCCATTACCCGCAGTATTAGACTTAAAGCGAATCACCCAGCGATCATACACTGTTTACCAGGGGGCAGGGCTACCGACGTTAAGGCTAATCTGAAGATGATGCTGGCTAAAGCTAAAACTGGTGAGTGTAGAGAGTATAGAGATATTGTTATCCACGTCGGCACCAACGATGTTAGGATGAAACAGTCAGAGGTCACCAAGCACAACATAGCTTCAGCCTGTAAATCAGCTAGAAAGATGTGTCGGCATCGAGTAATTGTCTCTGGCCCCCTTCCAGTTAGGGGGAGTGATGAGCTCTACAGCAGAGTCTCACAACTCAATCGCTGGTTGAAAACTGTTTTCTGCCCCTCCCAAAAGATAGAATTTGTAGATAATTGGCCCTCTTTCTGGGACTCACCCACAAACAGGACCAAGCCTGACCTGCTGAGGAGTGACGGACTC
>NC_036844.1:13698194-13736167 GCF_002910315.2 Salvelinus sp. IW2-2015 | reverse complement strand
TCCTAGCCACCGTGCTTCTACACCTGCATTGCTTGCTGTTTGGGGTTTTAGGCTGGGTTTCTGTACAGCACTTCGAGATATTAGCTGATGTACGAAGGGCTATATAAAAATAAACTTGATTTGATTTGATATGATTCAAAATTTGACATTTGAGAAAAATGGATGAACGTCTAATTCCGATGTGACACTGAGAGTAGCTGAAAATAACTACTAGCTAGCTTGAATCTTCCTTTTAGTTTTTTTTTTGTAAAAATAGACAAGTTTTTCAATGAAAGGAAGACAGAAGCAGATATTCAGATAGCGTGCCTTCAGAATCACCTGCGTTTTGATGGAGGTGTTAATTAATCTGTGAATTTAAAATTGCTCAATATCTGCTGTCTAGCAAAGGGGAAGCATTTTTATACATCCAACTAATCGGCAATTGGCACAAACAAGGCACACTTGCACCTTCATTAGAGTGTCAGTAGTAACTGAACAAGGATGCACGGTTTCACACACACACGTCATTAACGATGAATTAGAATGGCTGTGACAGGTGGACAGATGTTTGTTAGTCAAGCTGTTAAAGCAAAATCACACACAAGCCATATCTCTTTACCATACACACATGCATGCGCGTGTGCACACACACACACACACACAGTAAATGTATACAGCAAATACACAAATAAATAGAAAATCATCAACTGGCAGCTTCATTAAATAGTACCCACAAAACACCGGTCTCAATGTCAACAGTGAAGAGGTGACTCCGGGATGTTCGCCTTCTACACAGAATTCCTCTGTCCAGTGTCTGTGTTCTGTTGCCCATTTTAATATTTTCTTTTTGTTGTCCAGTCTGAGACATGGCTATTTTTTTACTTTGCAACTCTGCCTAAAAGGCCAGCATTCCGGAGACGCCTCTTCACTGCTGTGTTTTGCCGGTACTATTTAATGAAGCTGCCAGTTGAGGACTTGGGAGGCGTCTGTTTCTCAAACTGGACACTCTTATATACTTGTTCTCTTCTTCAGTTTTGCACCGGGGCCTCTCACTCCTCTTTCTATTCTGGTTAGAGACAGTTTGCGCTGTTCTGTGAAGGGAGTAGTACACAGCGTTGTACGAGATCTTCAGTTTCTTGGCAATTTCTCGCATAGCCTTCATTTCTCAGAACAAGAATAGACTGACGAGTTTCAGAAGAAAGGTCTTTGTTTCTGGCCATTTTGAACCTGTAATCGAACCAACAAATGCCGATGCTCTAGATACTCAACTAGACGAAAGAAGGACAGTTTTACTGCTTCTTTAATCAGAACAACAGTTTTCAGCTGTGCTAACAGAATTGCAAAAAGGTTTTCTAATGATCAATTAGCCTTTTAAAATGATCAACTTGGATTAGCTAACACAACGTGTGTAACGATCGTCTGTGGTGGAAGAAGGATCAGACCAAAGCGCAGCGTGGTAAGTGTTCATGTCTTTTTAATAAACGAAACTGAACACTGGAACAAAACAATAAACGAAGTGAACAAACGAAACAGTACCGTGTGGCGACAAACACTGACACGGAAGACAAACACCCACAAACCAGAAGACAAAACAGGCTACCTAAATATGGTTCCCAATCAGAGACAATGACAAACACCTGTTTGGCCTGATTGAGAACCATATCAGGCCAAACGACAAACCCAACATAGAAACACAAAACATAGATAACCCACCCAACTCACGCCCTGACCACACTAAAACAAAGAAAATACAAATAACTATTGTCAGAACGTGACAGTACCCCCCCCCCCCCCAAGGTGCGGACTCCGGCCGCAAAACCTGAACCTATAGGGGAGGGTCTGGGTGGGCATCTGTCCGCGGTGGCGGCTTTTGGCGCTGGACGTGGACCCACTCCACCATTGTCTTTGTCCGCTTTTCTTAGCGTTCTTGATCAGAACGTGACAACGTGCCATTGGAACACAGGGGTGATGGTTGCTGATAATTGGCCTCTGTACACCAATGTAGATATATACATAAATTCTGCCGTTTCAGCTACAATAGTCATTTAACAACATTAACCATGTCTGCACTGTATTTTGATCAATTTGATGTTATTTTTTAAAATGGAAAAAAAAAAAGTTTATTTTATTTTTATTAAATATCTAAGTGACCCAAACTTTTGAAATATAGAATATATATTTTATTTTTTATTTCATAAACTTTTTTTTCTTTACATTTTCGTACAGTCCATTATATTTTCCAATGGGGCTATACATTTGGGTGAGGTTTTATCTCGCCTTAGTAGCCTCGTTCTGTAACGCCTGGGAGTCGGGGGGTGTGAAGTCAGACGCAGAAACAGCAGAGCTTCAATACGGTACTTCTTTAATGCACAACCGGCAACAAATGTCCAACACGGACTTACTGGGTGTAATAAACAACTGTCCAAAAACGGAGACAAAACCAGTCCACAATACATATAACCACTCCCGAAATCCAAAACTAAAAATGAACAATCCCGCACAAAGAAGCGTACGGGCTGGCTGACTAATAAAGCCACACTAATTAACATTACCTAAACACAGGTGATACAAATCAACACATAAGGAGGGGAGAAGAAAGGAGTCAGTGGCAGCTAGTAGGCGGTGACGACGACCGCCGAGCGCCACCCGAACGGGAAGGAGAGCCTGCCTCGGTTGAAGTCGTGACAGTACCCCCCCTCTGACGCGCAGCTCCCGCAGCGCGCCGACACGGCCTCGAGGTCGACCCGGAGGACGAGGGCAGGGCGATCCGGATGGAGGCGATGGAAATCCCTTAACATAGATGGATACAAAATGTCCTCCACCGGTACCCAGCACCTCTCCTCCGGACCGTACCCTCCCAGTCCACGAGGTACTGCAGGCCCTCACCCGGCGTCTCGAGTCCAGAATGGCCCGTATCGTGTAGCCGGGGACCCCTCGATGTCAGAGGGGGAGGAGGGACCTCCGGCACCTCACCGTCCTGCAGGGACCAGCTACCACGGCCTGAGGAAAGACACATGAAACGAGGGGTTAATACGATAATAGGAAGGGAGTTTTAATCGATAACACACCGTTTATTCTCCTCAGGACTTTGAAGGGCCCTACACACTGCGGCCCAGCTTCCGGCAGGGCAAGCGGAGGGGTAGGTTTCGGGTCGAGAGCCAGACCCTTTCCCCCGGTAAAAAACACGGGGGCCTCACTGCGGTGGCGGTCAGCGCTCCTCTTCTGCCTTCTAGTAGCTTGTTGGAGGGACTCCTGGACGGCCCTCCAGGTCTCCTTGGAGCGTGTACCCATCCTCCACCGCAGGAGCCTCGGTCTGGCTCGGATGCCATGGTGCCAGGACCGGCTGGTACCCCAACACACACTGAAAGGGGGACACATTAGTAGAGGAGTGGCGTAGTGAGTTCTGGGCCATCTCGGCCCAGGGAATGTATCTCGCCCACTCCCCTGGCCGGTCCTGGCAATACGACCGCAGAAACCTACCCACCTCCTGGTTCACTCTCTCCCCTGCCATTACTCTCGGGGTCATAACCGGAAGTCAGGCTGACGTGACCCCCAGACGCTCCATGAACGCCCTCAATACTCGGGACGTGAACTGGGGGCCCGATCAGAAACGATGTCCTCCGGCACCCCGTAGTGCCGGAAGACGTGGGTGAATAAGGCTCCGCAGTCTGTAGGGCAGTAGGGATACCGGGCAACGGGAGGAGACGGCAGGACTTAGAAAACCGATCCACAATTACCAGAACCGTAGTGTTTCCTGAGAAGGGGGAAATCGGTCAGGAAGTCTACGGACAGATGAGACCATGGCCGTTGTGGAACGGGAGGGGTTGCAACTTCCCTCTAGGAAGGTGCCTAGGAGCCTTACTCTGAGCGCATACCGAACAGGAGGAGACATAAACCCTAACGTCCCGAGCTAAGGTAGGCCACCATACCTCCCCGAAGGCTCCCACTGTCCTCGTCACCCAGGGTGACCGAGAGGGTAGGACATGAGCCCACCGAATCAGTTGCTCCGAACACCAAGCGGTACGTACTTACGCCCGCCGGACACTGAGGAGGCGGGGTTCGCCCTAGCGCCCGTCGATGTCCGAGTCCACCTCCATCCACTGGCGCTATCAGCCTCGAGGCGGGGATGATGGGAGTGGGTTCGGTGGTCCTATCCTCCGTGTCGTAAAGGCGGACAGTGCGTCAGCCTTTACGTTTTGGGAGCGGGTCGATAGGACAGCGTGAACCGAAACCGGGTGAAAACATGGCCCACCTTGCCTGACGTGGGTTCAGTCTCCGAGCTGCCCGAATATACTCCAGATTCTGGTGGTCGGTCCAGATGAGAAAGGGTGCTTAGCCCCTCAAGCCAGTGTCTCACACCTTCAGAGCCCTGACCACCGCTAACAACTCCGGTCCCCACATCATAGTTACGCTCCGCTGGGCTGAGCTTACTAGAGAAGAAAGCGCAGGGGCGGAGTTTTGGTGGCGTACCCGAGCGCTGTGATAGCACGGCACCCCACCCAGCCTCGGACGCGTCCACCTCCACTATGAATGCCAAAGAGGGGTCCGGATGCGCCAACACGGGCGCATCCGTGAACAGACCTTCAACCTGTTGAAAGCTCCGTCCGCCGCTGCTGTCCACCGCAACCGCACCGGGCCCCCCTTAGCAGTGAGGTAATGGGAGCCGCTACCTGGCCAAAACCCCGGATAAATCTCCGGTAGTAGTTGGCAAAAACACAAAAACCGCTGCACCTCTTTTACCGTGGTCGGAGTCGCCAATTACGCATGGCCTTAATGCGGTCACTCTCCACCACCACCGAGGTGAAATGCGATAACCAGGAAGGAGACGGCTTGTTTGGAGAACACACACTTCTCAGCCTTGACGTATAGGTCATGCTCCAGACAGTCTGCCAAGCACTTTGCGTACCAGAGATACTGCGCGGCGTGAGTAGCTGAGTAGATCAGAATGTCATCGATATAAACAACCACCCCTGCACGTGCAGGTCCTGAGAATATCGTCTACAAAGGATTGGAAAATGGCTGGAGCATTCTTAACCATACGGCATGACGCAGTACTCATAGTGGCCCGATGTGGTACTAAATGCGGTTTTCCACTCGTCTCCTTTCCGAATACGCACAGACTGTACGCGCTCCTGAGGTCCAGTTTTGTAAAGAACTGCGCTCCGTGAAATGATTCCCCGCCGAAGCGATGAGAGGTAGTGGGTAACTAACCCCACTGTGATGGCATTTAGACATCTATAATCAATACACGGACGCAAACCACCCTCCTTTTTCTTCACAAAAAAGAAACTCGAGGAGACGGGTGAGATGGAGGGCCGAATGTACCCCTGTCCAGAGACTCCGCGACATATGTTTCCATAGCCAACGTCTCCTCTTGGGACAAAGGGTACACGTGACTCTTGGAAGCACAGCGTTAACCTGGAGATCTATCGCACAATCCTACCGCGGTCGATGGGGTGGTAATTTCGTCGCTTTCTTTTACAGAAAGCGATTGCCAAATCGGCATACTCGGGGGAATGCGCACCGTGGAACCCTGGTCTGGACTCTCCACCGACGTGGCACCATGAAACTCCCAGACACCTTCCAGAACACTCCTCTGACCACCCCTGGAGAACCCCTGTCTCCACGAAATATTGGGATTGTGCGGGCAACCAGGGAATACCAGCACCACTGGAAACGCAGGCGAATCAATAATATAGAGACTGATACGTTCCCTATGATTCCCCTGCGTCACCATGTCCAGGGAATGTGGCCTCCCTGACCACCCTGACCCTAATGGCCGGCTATCTAGGAAGTGCACGGGAAAGGGAGAATCTATCGGCACAAGCGGAACGCCAACTTACGGGCGAGTCCGCGATCCATAAAGTTCCCAGCTGCACCTGAATCGACTAGTGCCCTATGCTGGGAAGAGGGGAAAAATAAAGGAAAAAAATTGAGACAAACATGTGACCAACAGGGGGTTCTGAGTGAGTTTGGTGCTGACTCACCTGGGGTGATCGAGAAGTGTTCCGCCTGCCATCTCGACTCCCAGACAGACCCCAGCACGATCGGCCGTGTGTCCTCTCCGACCACAGCTGGTGCAGGGGAGCCTCCTCCTCCGATACCCCTAGGCGCAGCCCTCCCAACTCCATCGGGATGGGAGCCGGGTGCTGGGTGGTGGAACGCACAGGACCCTCTCCGAACGCCCGCGGGCAGCCAGCAGATTATCCAGTCGGATGGACATGTCAATAAGCTCATCCAGAGAAAGAGCGGTGTCCCGACACGCTAGCTCCCTGCGGACGTCCTCCCGGAGACTACCTGTAGTGGTCAATAAGGGCCCTGTCGTTCCACCTGATCCCGCGGCCAAGGTCCGGAACTCCAGCGCGAAATCCTGTGCGCCTCCTCTTCTCTGCCTGAGATGGAATAGTCTCTCACCCGCCGCTCGGCCCTCTGGGGGTGGTCAAACACGGCACGAAAACGACGGGTAAACTCTGGGTAGTGCTCTTCGCTGAGTCGGCCATCCAGACTGCGTTGGCCCACTCCAGAGCACGACCCGTTAGGCAGGAGACGAGGACACTCACCCCTCTCGCTCCCGAGGGAGTGGGGCGAACAGTGGCCAGGTATAGCTCCAGTTGGAGTAATAACCCTGACACCCGCCGCCGCTCCATCATAATCCCTCGGGAGCGTAAGACGGAGCGCGCTGGCGCCGGGGGATGGAGAGTCCTGAGGGGGGGGAGCCGAAGGTGGAGAGAGGACCCACTCCTTCCCATCGCTCCATTCTCTCCATCATTTGGTCCATGGCTGATCCGATCCGATGGAGGACGGTGGTGTGGTGGAGAACCGTTCCTCCATCGATGGGAGAGGGTTGGCTTGCTGCTCCTGCTGACTCCATTTTAGAGGTGCGGGATTCTGTAACGCCCTGGGTGTCGGGGGTGTGAAGTCAGACGCAGAAACAGCAGAGCTTCAATACGGTGCTTCTTTAATGCACAACAAAATGTCCAACACGGACTTACTGGGTGTCATAAACAACTGTCCAAAACACGGGAGACAAAACCCAGTCCACAATACATATAACACTCCCGAAATCCAAAACTACAAATGAACAATCCCGCACAAAGAAGCGTACGGGCTGGCTGACTAATAAAGCCACACTAATTAACAATTACCTAAACACAGGTGATACAAATCACACATAAGGAGGGGGAGGAAAAAAGGTCAGTGGCAGCTAGTAGGCCGGTGACGACGACCGGCAGCGCCACCGAGAGGAAGGAGAGCCTGCCTCGGTTGAAGTCGTGACAGTTTCACTGCCAGAAATAAAATTAAACCATCTAGTGTTCAGCGAAATAACAACATAATGGCAAATACAGGTAGCCTTGTCAAATAATTAACATCCAATCACATTAACCGTTACTCTCTCACGGGAATTCCACTTATGGTCCGTATGTAGCAAAACGTTGCTGCTACTATTGTTGGTATCTGTACTGATGGCGCAAAAGCCATGACAGTGAGACATAGTGGAGTGGTAACGCGCGTGCAAGRAGTTGCTCCCGACGCCACCTGAGTACAGTGCAGCATCCACCGATTGGCTCTTGCTGCCAACGGGATGCCTGACAGCTTGAAAGACGTTTTGGACACTACAGTGAAAATGCTTAACTTTGTTAAAGAAAGGCCCCTGCACTATGCAAAAATATGGGCAGCAACCATGTAACGCTTTCACAACATGCAGAAGTGTGCTGGTTATCAAGGGGCAAATTATTGACACGTTTTTTTGAACTGAGAGAAGAGCTTAAAGTTTACTTTACTGACCATAATTTTCASTTGTCTGACCGCTTGCAAGATGATGAGTTTCTCACACGACTGGCCTATCTGGGTGATGTTTTTTCTCTTCTGAATGATCTGAATCTAGGATTACAGGTACTCTCCACAACTACATTCAATGTGCGYGACAGGTCTTTCCATCATTGTATGCTTTTTTGTGTGCAAATGAACTCAAGCTGACGGACAATGTCAAATGTGATATAGCGAAGCACCTGAGTGAGTCGGGTGCTCAATTGCGCAGGTACTTTCCCGAAACGGTTGACACAAACAACTGGATTCGTTATCCCTTTCATGCCCTGCCTCCAGTCCACTTACTGATATCTGAACAAGAGAGCCTCATCAAAATTGCAACAAGCGGATCTGTGAAAATGTAATTTAAATCAGAAGCAACTGCCAGATTTCTGTATTGGGCTGCGCTCAGAGTATCCTGCCTTAGAAAATCGCGCTGTTAAGACACTGCCCTTTGCAACCACGTACATATGTGAGAGTGGATTCTCGGCCCTCACTAGCATGAAAAATAAATACAGGCAGCATGGTTTGGTGTGTGGAAAATTATTTAAGACTGAGACTCTCTCCAATACAACCCAACATTGCAGAGTTAGGTGCATCCTTTCAAGCACACTCTTCTCATTAACCTGTGGTGAGTTATTCACAATTTCCGAAGAACAAAAAGGTTTTATATGTGAGATTGTTAAATAAATAGCAAAATTATTGATTATWATTATTTGTGCCCTAGTCCTATAAGAGCTCTTTGTCACTTCCCACGAGCCGGGTTTTGACAACAACTCACACTCATTCGTATGTTTAATTAATAATTAGTATGGTGTTTGTGTGGCAGGCTTACAGTGATGGCATAAAACAACATTTGAGAGTGCGCTGACTCTAGTGCTAGAGGGGGTACGCACCTGGAGGTTGAATGTTTGAAGGGTCACCGGACTATAAAAAGTTTGGGAACCACTGCATTAGAACACACATTAAAACACACCCACACATCGAAACAAATCGTATTTGTTATTTTTCACAGTTTTTGACACCAATTTATAAAAAGCTACAATAGAAAGGTGTTACAATGTTTTTGAGTCCCTTGGAGTAATTAATAACTCTCCACGCCCACAATGTTCCAGCCAGTAATAAAACAACCTCACTGCCCTCTTGGAGGTTAATGTGTGCACACAAACACAATATGTGACTTTGTGCATTCAGAAATTATTCACATGAATTAACAATGAAACTCTGAAATGTCTTGAGTCAATAAGTATTCAACCCTTTTGTTATGGCAAGCCTAAATATTATTTATTTATTTTACCCTTATTTTACCAGGTAAGTTGACTGAGAACATGACGAATGAGTTCAGGAGTAAAAATGTGCTTAGCAAGTCACATAATAAGTCATATGGACTCACTCTGTGTTCAATAATAGTGTTTAACATTATTTTTTAATTACTACCCCATTGTAGTAATTGAATATCCCTTTGAGCATGGTACAGTTATTATTTACACATTGGATGGTGTATCAACACACCCAGACACTACAAAGATACAGGCGTCCTTCCTAACTCAGTTGCTGAAGAGGAAGGAAACCGCTCAGGGATTTCACCATGAGGCCAATGGTGATTTCAAAACAGTTACAGAGTTTAATGGCTGTGATAGGAAGTAACTGAGGATGGATCAACATTGTAGTTACTCCACAAAACTAACATAAATGACAGTGAAAATAAGGAAGCCTGTACAGAGCTTGAAGAATACAGAGCTTGAAGAATTTTTTAAAGAATAGTAGGCAAATATTCTACAATCCAAGTGTGCAAAGCTCTTAGAGACTTACACAGAAAGACACAGAAAGACAGCTGTAATCACTGCCAAAGGTGATTCTAACATGTATTGACTCAGGGGGTTGAATACTTATCTAATCAAGATATATGAGTGTTWTATTTTCCATATATATGAAACAAATATTTTGAATTGTTATTCTACTTTGACCTTAAACAGTGATTTGTGAAGATAAAATAAATCAACTTTAATTGCATTTTGTAACACAATAAAATGTGCAAAAAGTCAAAGGGTGTGAATTATTTCTGAAGGCTATGTATTTTATATATACTCATATACAGTGCATTCTGAAAGTATTTCCACATTTTGTTAAATTAGAGCCTAATTATAAAATCAATCTACACACAATACCCCATAATGACAAAGCGAAAACAGAAATACCCTATTTACATAAGTATTCAGACCCTTTGCTTTGAGCTCAGGTGCATCCTGTTTACATTGATCATCCTTGAGATGTTTCTAAATCTTGATTGGAGTACACCTGTGGTAAATTCAATTGATTGGACATGATTTGGAAAGGCAAATAACTGTCTATATAAGGTTCGACAGTTGAAAGTGCAAGTCAGAGCAAAAACCATGCCATGAGGTCGAAAGAATTGTCTGTAGACAGGATTGTGTCGAGGCACCTTGTGAAGATGCTGGAGGCAACAGATACAAAAGTATCTATATCCACAGTAAAACAAGTCCTATATTGACATAACCTGAAAGGCCACTCAGTAAGGAAGAAGCCACTGCTCCTAAATCGCCATAAAAAAGCCAGACTTCGGTTTATACCTGCACATGGGGACAACGATCATACTTTTCGGAGAAATGTCCTCTGGTCTGATGAAAATAAAATAGAACTGTTTGGACGTAATGACCATCGTTATGTTTGGAGGAAAAAGGGGGAGGCTTGCAAGCCGAAGAACACCATCCCAACCCTGAAGCACGGGGGTTGCAGAATCATGTTGTGGGTGCTTTGCTGCAGGAGGACTGGTGCACTTCACAAAATAGATGGCACCATGATGAAGGAAAATTATGTGGATATATTGAAGCAACATCTCAAGACATCAGTCAGGAAGTTAAAGCTTGGTCGCAAATGGGTCTTCCAAATGGACAATGACCCCAAGCATACTTCCAAAGTTGTGGCAAATTGGCTTAAGGACAACAAAGTCAATGTATTGGAGTGGCCATCACAAAGCCCTGACCTCAATCCCATAGAAAATTTGTGAGCAGAACTGAAAAAGAGTGTGCAAGCAAGGAGACCWAGAAACCTGACTCAGTTACACCAACTCTGTCAGGAGGAATGGGACAAAATTCAGCCATCTTATTGTGGGATGCTTGTGGAAGGCTCCCCGAAACATTAGTCCCAAGTTAAACACTTTAAATGCAATGCTACCAAATACTAAGTGAGTGTATGTAAACTTCTGACCCACTGGGAATGTGATGAAAGGATTAAAAGCTGAAATAAATCATTCTCTCTACTATTATTCTGACATTTCACTTTCTTAAAATAAAGTGGTGATCCTAACTGACCTTAAACAGGGGATTTTTACTCGGATTAAATGTCAGGAATTGTGAAAAACTGAGTTTAAATGTATTGGCTAAGGTGTATGTAAACTTACGACTTCAACTGTAACTTCACAAAAACATTATCATTGATCTGGACATTTTCCACACAATATGCAGGTACTTCAGGTACATCTTGTGAAAACTCTTCAAGTTACAATGTTTTCGTTATAATGTCATCATTTCACTTTTAATAACAACATTCATTTTCCATTTATTTAACTAGGCTAGTCAGTTAAGAACAAATTCTTATTTACAATGACGGCCTAGGAACAGTGGGTTAACTGCCTTGTTCAGGGGCAGAACGACAGATTTTTACCTTGTCAGCTCGGGGATTCGATCTAGCAACCTTTCGGTTAGTGGCCTAATGCGCTAACCACCAGGCTACCTGTCACCCCGAAATATATTCATATTCCATCTATTGTCATTACTATCATTTTGGCTGATGAAACTTGTTGTCTCAAAGTCCATTTATTGCATGTTACTGTTCAGAGGTAGGTTCTTCATATGCCCATCATACATTCCATTCCTCCATACTGAGAGGACAAAGTGATTTTGTCTGCTGCCTTGAGATTTACAATGGGTAGGAGGTGTCATAAACCCCCCCCCCCACCTCCATATCTCTCAATCTCTCCCCCGTTGGTGGGTGTGAGAGATTTTTCTGTAGGATTATGGTCCATGATTACCTGACCCGCACAGGCCAGTCATGACAACAACAAAAAAGATTTTATAAGAGAAATCAGAGAAATAAGGTACATTGTGAGAGTAATTGCATTTTAAAGTTTTTCAAAAAAGTATCTTCTGTAATTTTCCAAAAGCTTTCCACATGACTTCCTTTAAGTGAAAAGACACGTCCTTACCAAGGTTGGTCGACATATACAGTCTCCGCCAATTTAAATGCATCTTGCACTTGTCCCTCAACGAGGAAGATTACAAAAACAGTTCTGTTGAAAATACATTTCCGACGCGGGGAACAACGCACCCCGAGTGTCTAACAAGAGGAAAAACAAGCCATGGCTGAATTGATTGTCAATTATGATAAATTCTGTTAATTACACACAGATTCTCAAGAGGCCTCTTTAGTCTGAGACTGTGGCAGAGGCAGCAGCAGAGAACACAGCAGATCTGAGTGCTGTGGAGAGGGGAAAGTGTGTGTAGCGATGGGTCCTCCCTACTCGGGGCAGCACAGCTGGCTGAGACAGGAATGGAAAGGAGGGAAAGGAAGTATGGAAATCTCAGTGGGGAAGTGCTATTCATCAGAATAAGACTGCTGGACCAGAGAGGAGGAAAGGAGAGGAGTGGAGGAGGAGGAGAGAGGAGAAGAGTGGAGGAGAGAGGAAGAGGGGGAGAAGTGGAGATCACATGTTGATAGGATTTTTTWATTTTTTATTATAGGCCAAACATAAATAATTTTTCAGAAAAAATACACAAGTACCGGTCAAAAGTTTGGACACACCTACTCATTCAAGGGCTTTTCTTTATTTTGACTATTTTCTWCATTGTAGAATAATAGTGAAGAAATCAAAACTATAAAATAACACATATGGATTCATGTAGTAACCAAAGAAGTGTTAAATAAATCAAAATATATTTTATATTTGAGGTTCTTCAAAGTAAACACCCTTTGCCTTGATGACAGCTTTGCACACTCTTGGCATTCTCTCAACCAGCTTCACCTGGAATGCTTTTCCAACAGTCTTGAAGGAGTCCCACATATGCCGAGCACTTGTTGGCTGCCTTTCCTTCACTCTGTGGTCCAACTCATCCCAAACCATCTCAATTGGGTTGAGGTGGGGTAATTGTGGAGGCCAGGTAATCTGATGCAGCACTCCATCACTCTCCTTCTTGGTCAAATAGCCCTTACACAGCCTGGAAGGGTGTTGGGTCATTGTTCTTTTGAAAAACAAAATGATAGTCCKAATAAGCGCAAACCAGATGGGATGGCGTATCACTGCAGAATGCTGTGGTAGCCATGCTGGTTAGGTGTGCCTTGAATTCTAAATCAATCACAGACAGTGTCACCAGAAAAGCACCCCCACACCATCACACCTTCTCCTCCATGCTTCATGGTGGGAACCACACATGCGGAGATCATCCATTCACCTACTCTCCTTCTCACAAAGACACGGCGGTTGGTACCAAAAATCTCAAATTTGGTCTCATCAGACCAAAGGACAGATTTTCACCAGTCTAATGTCCATTGCTCGTGTTTCATGGCCCAAGCAAGCCTCTTCTTTTGATTGGTGTCCTTTAGTAGTGGTTTCTTTGCAGCAATTCGACCATGAAGGCCTGATTCACGTAGTCTCCTCTGAACACTGTACGTTACTTGAACTCTGAAGCATTTATTTGGGCTGCAATCTGAAGCAATAATTCTAATGAATTTATCCTCTGCAGCAGAGATAATTCTGGTTCTTCCTTTCCTGTGGCAGTCCTCATGAGAGCCAGTTTCATCATAGTYCTTGATGGTTTTTGCGACTGCACTTAACTTTCAAAGTTCTTGAAATTTTACGGATTCACTGACCTTCATGTCTTAAAGTAATGATGGACTGTCATTTTTTGGTTAGTACATGATTCCATATGTGTTATTACATAGTTTGTCTTCACTATTATTCTATAATGTKGAAAATAGTAAAAAATAAAGAAACACCCTTGAATGAGTAGGTGTGTCCAAACTTTTGACTGTTACTGTATACTATGTAAAAAAAGTATTTAGACTTGAGGAAACTCTTTCCTTCACTCTTTCCTACAGTACTTCTTCACAGATACAATGTAGGCAAGTTTATGCACGCTGGGTTGCGTACACAAAGGAACCCACAAACATATGTGCATTCACTCATGCGTACACACACCTGCACACTCACACACATTGACCCACACATTACACTCAGAATTCCTTCCTGTAGTATTTATTTCACAATCACACACACACACAAGACACAAAATTGTCTGTTTTTTCTATGTGACATGAAAGACAAACGTTTTAACAAAAAGCTGCAGTGAAAAATTGGAATGTAATTTTCAAATAATGTCAAATAAAATGTTATTGGTCGCATACACATATTTGGCAGATGTTATTGCGGATGTAGCGAATTGCTTGTGTTCCTAGCTACAAGAGTGCAGTAATATCTAACAACAATATTGACGAGAATATGATTTTACTGAATTATAGTACAGTACATGTAAAGAAATCAGTCAATTGAAATAAATTCATTAGGCTCTAATCTATGGATTTCACATGACTGGGCAGGGACGCAGCCCTGGGTGAGCCTGGTTGTAACGGTTCTCCTCTTCGTCTGAGGAGGAGTAGCAAGGATCGAACCATTGTGCAGCGTGGTAAGTGTTCGTCATTTTATTAAACTGAACTGAACACTACAAAACAAAGTAAACAAAAAGAACAACCGAAACAGTTCCGTCTGGTAACTAATACTAAGACAGAAAATAACTACCCACAAATCATAGTAGGAAAACCGGCTACCTAAGTATGATTCTCAATCAGAGACAACGATCGACAGCTGCCTCTGATTGAGAACCATACCAGGCCAAACACAGAAATACAACAACATAGAAAAAGAACATAGACTGCCCACCCCAACTCACGCCCTGACCAAACTAAAATAGAGACATAAAAAAGGAACTAAGGTCAGGACGTGACACTGTAGGGCATAGGGCCACCCACTTGGCCCTGTTTAATCAGCTTGTTGATATGTTACACCTGTCAGGTGGATGGACCATCTTGGCAAAGGAGAAATACTCACTAAAAAGGATGTAAACAAATGTGTACTCACAATTTGAGAGAAATAAGCTTTTTGTGCGTATGGAACATTTCTAAAATATTTTACTTCAGCTCATGAAACACGGGACCAATACTTTACATGTTGCGTTTATATTTTTGTTCAGTATATACATATGAAGTGGGTAAAACAGTATGTAAACATTATTAAAGTGACCAGTGTTCCATGACTATGTGCATAGGGCAGCAGCCTCTAAGGTGCAGGGTTAAGTAAGCGGGTGGTAGTCGGCTAGTGACAGTGTCTAAGTTCAGGGCAGGGTACTGAGCGGGGGCCGGCTAGTGGTGACTATTTAACAGTCTAATGGCCTTGAGATAGAAGCTGTTTTTCAGTCTCTCGGTCCACGATCAGCTCCTTCGTTTTGTTGACGTTAAGGGAGAGGTTATTTTCCTGGCACCACTCCACCAGGGCCCTCATCTCCTCCCAGTAGGCTGTCTCGTCGTTGTTGGTAAGCACTTGATTGAGTTGGAGACGTGCGTGGCCACGCAGTCATGGGTGAACAGGGAGTTCAGGAGGCGGCTGAGCACYAACCCTTGTGGGGCCCCTGTGTTGAGCATCAGCGTAGTGGAGGTGCTGTTGCCTACCTTCACCACCTGTGGGTGACCCGTCAGGAAGACCAGGACCCAGTTGCACAGGGCAGGGTTCAGACCCAGCTTACTGAGCTTCATGAAGAGCTTGGAGGGTACAATGATGTTGAAGGCTGTAGTCAGGGAACAGCATTCTTACATAGGTATTAATCTTGTCCAGATGGGATAGGGCAGTGTGCAGTGCAATGGCGATTGTGTCATCTGTGAATCTATTGGAGCGGTATGCAAATTGCAGTGCGTCTAGGGTGTTTGGTAAGATGGAGATGATATGATCCTTGACTAGCCTCTCAAGGCACTTCATGATGACAACAGTTAGTGCTACGGGTGATAGTCATTTAGTTCAGTTACCATCACTTTATTGGGTACACTCTTAGAAAAATAAGTGATATCTAGATCCTAAAAGGGTTCTTCGGCTGTCCCCATGGAAGAACCCTTAGAGAACCCTTTTTGGTTCTGAGTAGAACCCTTTTTGATTCCAGGTATACCTACTTTGGGTTCCATGTAAAACCCTCTGTGTAAAGGGTTCTACATGGAACTCAAAATAGTTATACCTGGAATCAAAAAGGGTTCTCCTARAGGGACAGCCGAAGAACCCATTTGGAACCCTTTTTTTAAATGTACAGGAATGATGGTGGACATCTTGAAGCAAGTGGGGACATCAGACTGGGATAGCGAGAGACTGAATATGTCCGTAAACACTCCAACCAGCTGGTCCGCGCATGCTCTAAGGACGCAGCAAGGGATAACATCTGGGCCGGCAGCCTTGCGAGGGTTACCACCCTTAAATGTCTTACTCACTTCGGCCATGGAGAATGAAAGTTCACAGTCCACGGGAGCGGTGGTGGCTAGCGTCGGCAGCACTGTATTTCCCCGCGAAGTAGGTGAAGAAGGTGTTTAGCTTGTCCGGGAGCAAGACGTTGGTGTTGGCGACGTGGCAGGTTTTCCCTTTATAAATTCATGATTGTCTGGAGTCCATGCCACATACTTCTCATGTCTGAGCTGTTGAATTTTGAGTCTGTCAATAAATTGAATGTAACACTACAAGTCTGATGAGTGGTTGTGTCTATTGAGAGAAAGAGTGGGAGAGAAAGAGGGAGAGAGAGAGGGGAGAGGGGAAGAGAGAGACAGAGACAGAGAGCAAGGGAGAAAAGAGAGTAAGAGAGAAGGGCAGTGGCTATGCATTGAGGTGGCAGTGATTCGTGACAGTATTTGCACCGAGGGCAGTGGTTGCAGTTGCTGGGTATTGTTTTCAGGTGCAGTTACTCTGGATAGGCAGCGGCAGTTACGTTGGGGCAGGTTTTTATTTTAATTGAACCTTTATTTAATTAGGCAAGTCAGTTAAGAACAAATTCTTATTTACAATGACGGCCTAGGAACAGTGGGTTAACTGCCAAGTTGTGGCTGGGCAGTCCTACAAAGGATAATGGGGGTGGGGAAGAATTCAGGATATAGTGATAGTGGTATAGTGCAGGTGGGCGGGGTTACTGATGGTGCTTTCAAGACAACTGGGAACTTGGAAAAAAACATGTTAAAATCATGACGTAAGTGATTGTGTAACGGCTTTCTTCTTCCTCCTCTGATGAGGAATAGTAGGAAGGATTGGAAGACTGAGGGGCAGCTCCGGACTGAGGGGCAGCTCCGGACTGAGGGGTAGCTCCGGACTGAAAGGCAGCTCCGAACTGAAAGGCAGCTCCGGACTGAAAGGCAGCTCCGGACTGAAAGGCAGCTCCAGACTGAAGGGGAACTCCGGACTGAAGGGCAGCTCCGGACTGAAGGGCAGATGCGGACTGTGGGGCAGTTCAGGACTGAGGGGCAGCTCCGGAGTGAAGGGCAGCTCCGGACTGAGGGGTAGCTCAGGACTGAGGGGCAGCTCCGGACTGAAGGGCAGCTCCGGACTGAAGGGTGGCTCAGGACTGAGGGGCGGCTCCGGACTGAAGGGCGGCTCCGGACTGACTTCATTGTAAAGGGTTTAAACACTGTTTCCCATGTTCAATGAACCATAAACAATTAATGAACATGCACCTGTGAAACAGTCGTTAAGACACTAACAGCTTACAGACGGTTGGCAATTAAGGTCACAGTTATGAAAACTTAGGATACTAAAGAGGCCTTTCTACTGACACCAAAAGGAAAGATGCCCAGGTCCCAACTCATCTGTGTGAACGTGCCTTAGGCATGCTGCAAAGAGGCATGAGGATTGCAGATGTGGCCAGGGCAATAAATTGCAATGTCCATACTGTGAGACGCCTAAGACAGCGCTACAGGGAGACAGGACGGACAGCTGATCGTCCTCGCAGTGGCAGACCACGTGTAACAACACCTGCACAGGATCGGTATGCATGTGGACCAAGAAGTAACAAGAACTGTTGACCATAGTGACTCACAAAGGACTGTACAGGTACAGGGTCCGGAAGGACAAATGCGACAGTTCGGGGCTCCACAAGGCGACATCAAAAGTGAACGGTGTCGCGGAAGCTCCATCTCTGTAGAACGTGAGTCAGCTGAGATCATTCTTAGGACTACTGACGTACTATGCATAGTTTGTGCCGAACATAGCTAACATGTTAAAGCCACTACATTAACTTTTGAACAAAACCAAAGAGTGGAAGTGGACAAACAGATGTGAGGAGGCCTTCAAGAAAGTGAAAACAGCCTTAGCTCAGTCAGAGGCCCTCATCCACTTCAACCCCAACTTGCCATTACAGTTGGCATGTGATGCATTGCCTTATGGCTTTACGTTGTTGTCTCACACATCATGCCATCAGGTGAAGAAAGGCCAGTTGCTTTCGCATCACGGACCTTAAGTAAACCCGAGAGCATTTATGCACAGATAGAGCAAGAATCACTCCCCATTTTGTTTCTGTTTGGCTGTCGATTCACACTGCTGACAGACCATAGACCCCTCACCTCCATCTTTGGTCCCCACACCGGCATTCCATCGCTCYCAGCCAGCCGAATGCATCACTGTTATCACCTCACCAGTACAATATCAAGAACAGAAGGTCTGAGCAGCATTGCAATGCAGACGGCCTCTCAAGGCTTCCCTTACCTGTCGCACACACTGAGCACTCCCGAGCTGAAATATTCTACTTCAAGGAAGTGACGAACGCCCCAGTTACATCTGTCCAAGTGAAAAAGTTCACCCACACTGATCGAGTTATGTCTGAGGCCCTGGACATTGTCACTCATGGGAAAGGAGGAGAGCTGTCGGACAGCCTAAAGCCTTGCCTGGTGAGGAGAAACGAGCTCACAGTTCAGTTTGGATGCTTGCTATGGAGCTTTCGAGTCATCATACCGCCGCCACTGAGAAGGCAGGTGCTTGAAGAACTCCATTCAGGGCACTGTGGCATGGTGCGAATGAAGGAGATTGCACGCAGCTACTTTTGGTGGCCAGGTTTGGACACAGCTATCGAAGACAGGGTCAAGTCATGTTCTGCATGGCAAAATATGAGGAACATGCCTCAGCTAGTGCCACTACATCCATGGGACTTCCCAGAYGAGCCTMGMCAGCGAGTCCACATAYACTATGCAGGCCCACTGGAGGATTGTATYTTCTTAGTTGTAGTTGACGCACACAGRAAGTGGCCTGAGATCACAGTGATGAAGAGCACCTCAGCGGAGAGAACCATCAAAGAGCTACGGTCAATCTTCAGTCGCTTCGGATTTCCAACGCAACTCGTTAGTGATAATGACCCCCAACTGGTGTCTTTCATGAAAGCAACTGGTGTCATTCATGAAAGCAAATGGAATTCAGCACACCAAGTCAGTGCCGTATCGCCCTGCAGCGAACAGCCTTGCTGAAAGACTTGTCCAGATGATGAAGCAAGCTTTACAATCATCACAAGGGAACGGGTCCCTCAATAGGCACCTAAACACCTTTCTGGTGACCGACAGAAACACCCCCCATGCTACAACCAAGTTGCACCTGCGTCAGCCATGATGAAAAGACAGCTTCGCATGCGACTCAACATCCTGAGACCTCCAAAGACTAAACAAGTTGTACAGACACAACAGAGACCACAGGTGGAGAGATGAAGCAAAGCAAAAGACAGACACTTCAGAGCTGGAGAGAGAGGAACTACTGCCAAGGTCCAAAGTGGATACCAGCAACAGTGTTCACACAAACAGGCCCTGTGTCTGACACAGTTCACACACCAGAGAACATCATCTGGAGGAGACACGTGGATCAACTGTTGCCAGGATCCAACTTCAGAGATGACTCCTGTCAAGTGACAAACCAAGATCAGCTACTGGAGACCTATCATGACTATGAGCCATCACCTGAACATTCTGAACATGCAGCAACTTACAAATGTGGAAAGTGCTCCAGACTCACCTGAACCAACCAGAGTGCCTACTCAAGGGTACTGTTGCACACCAGTCTGAGCATACACCATCACCACTCAGACTCAGAGACAATGTGACTGTAGACTCACTTGTATGTCATCATTGACCTGCAAGAGAAAGATCCGCTGAAAGGTTAAATATTTAGTTCCGACTAATCTCCGGTATTGGGGTAGAATACACCTGTCACATCAGCCTTCGCTTTGGCTCCTCCTCCTGTCCAGCTCAGGCATTCGGCGTCGCCGGCCTTCTAGCTGCTGCCGAACCTGCTGCTGGCAAACGCCCTTCATTCATCAACCCGYGACTTGTCTCGTCATCATTACGCACACCTGGTTCCAATCCCCACTCTATCACTGTATATATACTCCCTCTGTCATTGTAAATGTTGCTTGTTTTCCTGAGAGGAATCTCTCCTATTTCCTGAATATTTTATTATTTTGCACTTTTGGTTTCATCCCACTTTTTTTATATATATATAGTGTTTTAATAAACTCAGTAGTTCTAAAACTGTGACTTTCTCCTGCCTACTCCTCTCTACATTTGTGACAACGCCTCAGAGTTAAATCTGGGAAATGAGGCAGTCTACGCTCTTTCCCTAGTTCAGAAAAGTTTATATTGAAAAGTTATTTGAATTACATTAAGAGAACAGTTTTTTTTWAATAAAATATGCAAAACAGTAAATATTTACTTTTCCTTATGAGGCATCAAAAGTAAAGGGAGAGGAATATGTTGTGCATTGATATTCTAGTTTGTCCCTTTAGGGCACCTGTAGAACCCCCTGCTTATGTACATAGGAATGATTGGAATGTTTTGTCATGTGAAATGCATTTTGCAATAATGCAATAAATACTTTGTTAGGGCAAATCAAGTCTGACATTTTAAAGTGGAATTACAAACTTAAGAATTCTTTTAAAATCTTGAATACAAGTGTGCAGCAACAAAAGAGTGATCAAATGAAGTTCCTACATCTGCACTGCGGAAAAATGATGGATGTAGAGTCAGAAAAGCAGAAAATAAATAAAATAACGATTATACTGCTCTTGTCCAGGTGGGAGAGGGCAGTGTAGAGTGCAATTCAGATTGCGTCATCTGTGAATCTGTTGGTGCCGTATGCGAATTGGAGTGGGTCCAGGGTGTCTGGGTTGATGGTGTTGATGTGAGCCAAGCCTTTCAAAGCATTTTGTGGTTACAGATGTGAGGGCGCTAGTCATTTAGACAGGTTGTCTTGCCGTTCTTGAGCACAGGAACTATAGTAGTCGGCTTGAAAAAATGTAGGTATTACAGACTGGGTCAGAGAGAGGTTGAAAAAGTTTCACTGAAGACACTTGAAAATTACCCTCCTCCCTATGGTAATGTATTCATATTATAGAAGACACAGAGGTCAACCGACAGAGAATGAGGGGTCAAGGGTCATTCACCTTTATGGCTCATCTCATTGTTCCCGTGGCCTGTCGCTGATCAGTCAATAGATTCAGCGATTACAGCTGACCCTATAATGGCTCCCAGATGCCGCAAGGGCACAAGATGGGGCACTATTATCAAACACCTTTGTAGACTGTGTGTGACTTAAATACAATATACTGCAATGCATTCATTTGTCATTGTATGGATTTGCAATCATGGTGCTTAACTCTCCCTGTAGACATGTAAATTCGCCATTTGTACTATTGCAGGACCATTGTGGAGAAGCTGATTGTATCTGACACAGTGGAAAATAAATGCCATTTTATTCCTATTGGCTGACTGTATCAGTGGCGGTCAGTGCCATTTATGATGAGGGAGAACATTCATAATTTTTATGAGCATGGCCTTATTTCTATTTCAGCATTTTTGATGACTGTTATTTATATTGCATTCACCCAGCTCAATGTAACATTGATAGGTTTAGGTTACTATATGATACTGGATTTTTCCCTATACCCATCATGAGGTTGCTACAACCTAATCTACGAATTCAAGTTTACAACGCAGGTGCACAGGTCACGAGAAAAATGTGTGATTGACAGTGACACATTCAATACCGCCTTGCACACACTTGCCTGCATTTAGCTGATCTAGATTGGTATAATTTGTCCACAAGTTGCAAATGAGAGTTTTTATTCAAGTATGTTTATCCCTGTTTCTTTCCATTTGCTTCCATTTAAGAAATGTTTTTCAACAGAATCGCTGGAATGAATACACCCCTGATCACACGTAAACACAGTTCACTTTTTATAGCAGCCACATACAAACAGCATGATCACTTTGCTCATTAATTCCTTCTCGCATCTACGCACTCTCTTCATCTTACCTCAGTGCACAACACATCAACTGTCTGTGACAGGCGAAAAAAACACAACACACATCTGACATCGTAGTCACCATGTTAGCTAACGTCATAGTTAACATAGCCACCAGAACTAATGCGTTAGTAAACCCGCTACAATTATGCAGTACAGTGTACAATCAGTAAGCAGTTTAGCAATTACATCGGTGGGTGGTGGCAATAAATTAATAAAACCAAAAGCTTACCTTGACTTAGAAAAGGTCCAGTGTTGGATAGCCAGCTAGCTAACATGGCACCCTCTCTGTTTGAGCCACATGTTTGAGTAGGCTAAACTAGCTAGCTGCATTCACTAGCTAAGTAAGTGAAAGTGAGAAGAAGAAAAAAATATATAGCTCTCTCTCTCTCTCTCTCTCTCTTGCTTCTCCTTAATTTTGGAATAAATTCATTTGTTCAAAACTGTTAAACTATTGTCTTTCTCTGTCATTGAGTCAACTACTCACCACATTTTATGAACTGTGGTTCTAGCTAGTTGTAGCTTATGCTATCAGTACTAGATTCATTCTCTGATCCTTCGATTGGGTGGASATCATGTCAGTTCATGCTGCAAGAGCTCTGATAGGTTGGAGGGCGTCCTCCAGAAGTTGTCATAATTAATGTATATGTCTATGGAAGGGGGTGAGAACCATGCACCTCATAGTTTTTGTATTGAAGTCAATGTACCCAGAAGAGAACGGAAACAAGCTGTGCTCCGGCTACACTGTTGAGACTTCTGAAGACCTTCCTGGCAAAACAGTGTGTTTTAATCAATTTTTTGGTGACGTGAATATATTTAGTATAGTTTTATCTAGAAAGGATAACTTTAATGTTTCACTATTTTTAGTTGTATGAAATGCACTGAGGAGAATGGTCCTCCTCTGAGGAGCCTCCACTGGTCTCTATCCATAAAACTTCAATGGCCAATGGATTAGTCAATATCAAAACAAATGTTTTTTTATTTTTATTAAATACATAACACATGGACCCCATCAATATGTCTTTACCCTATACTTATTAGAATGGATTATACACATGGTTACACTATATGACATAATCAAACTGATAGATGGATGGAGAGATCAGTAATCTGGCGAAATAGAGAGAGAAAACCTCCCAGGGGTCAGAATTGACCCTCTATTCCAATCCCTCAGACACACACCATACTGTTGTTTATGAATCTTTTATGGACATGGTATTTTCTCCCCTCTGCTTTCCCATGCCACTTTGCACAGACTGCCACGGAGTGTTTTCATTCCCATCGCACGAAAGCCCAGCCAAGGCCAGATCGCCACGGCCGACCTTCACTGACAAAGCCACCTTGCCGTGAAATTCCCGCTGTTGCTGCCTTTTGAAGACATATGGTGTCAAGCCCTGTCTCTGTCAAACTACATTCATTGAAGTGCTTCTCTTTCAAGAGCTTCAGAAGAGAGGCTGAAGGAAGACAGAAAGGGAAGAAAAGAGACAGAATATCTTAACGTTTGAAGCTTGTGTGACGCTGTGGCCCAAAGACAAGTATGGATTTGACACGGTTTTAGATACACTACCGTTCAAAGGTTTGGTGTCACTTAGAAWTGTCCTTGTTTTTGAAAGAAAAACACATATTTTGTCCATTAAAATAACATCAGTGTTAATGTTGTAAATGATTATTGTAGCTGGAAACTGATTATTTTTAATGGTATATCTYCATAGGCGTACAGAGGCCCATTATCAGCAACCATCACTGCTGTGTTCCAATGGCACATTGTGTTAGCTAATCCAAGTTGATCATTTTAAATGGCTAATTGATCATTAGAAAAACATTTTGCAATCAAGTTAGCACAACTAAAAACTGTTGTCCTGATTAAAGAAGCAATAAAACTGGACTTCTTTAGACTAGTTGAGTATCTAGAGCACCAGCATTTGTGGGATCGATTACAGGCTCAAAATGGCCAGAAACAAAGACCTATCTTCTGAAACTCATCATTCTATTCTTGTTCTGAGAAATGAAGGCTATTCCATGCGAGAAATTGACTAGACACTGAAGATCTTGTACAACGCTGTGTATTACTCCCTTCACAGAACAGCGCAAACTGGCTCTCACCAGAATATAAAGAGTAGGAGGCCCTGGTGCACAACTGAGCAAGAGGACAAGTACATTAGACTGTCTAGTTTGAGAAACAGACGCCTCACAAGTCCTCAACTGGCAGCTTAATTAAATAGTACCAGCAAAACACCAGTCTCAATGTCAGCGGTGGCTATGGGATGTTGGTCTTATTTAATTAACCTTCATTTAACTAGGCAAGTCAGTTAAGAACAATTTTATTTTTTTACAATGAACAGTGGGTTAACTGCCTTGTTCAGGGGCAGAACAACAGATTTTTACCTTGTCATCTTGGGGATTTGATCCAGCAACCTTTCGGGAACTGGTCCAATGCTCTAACCACTAGGATACCTGCCGCCTTTTCTAGGCAGAGTTGCAAAGAAAAAGCCATATCTCAAACTGGCCAATATAAAGAAAAGATTAAGATGGGCAAAAGAACACAGACACTGGACAGAGGAACTCTGCCTAGAAGGCCAGCATCCCAGAGTTGCCTCTTCACTGTTGACTTAGAGACTGATATTTTGCGGGTACTATTTATTTAACCTTTCAATGTATGCTGTAGCGTTAAGATTTAGCTTCACTGGAACTAAGGGGCCTAGCCCAAACCATGAAACACAGCCCCAGATCATTATTCCTCTTCCACCAAACCTTAAGGTTGACACTATGCATTCGGGCAGGTAGCACTTTCCTGGCATGCGTCAAGCCTAGATTTGTCCGTTGGACTGCCAGATGGTGAAGCGTMATTCATCACTCCAGAAAACACGTTTCCACTGTTCCAGAGTCCAATGGCGGCGAGCTTTACACCACTCCAGTCGACACTTGGCTTTGCATATGGTGATCTTTCATGAAGCTCACGATGAACAGTCATTGTGCTGACATTGCTTCCAAAGGCAGTTTGGAACTCGGCAGTGTTACGAACCGGATCGTAGCCCYTWACAAAGAGGGAGACAATGCGGAGATAAAGGAATAACAAAAATATATTTGTTAAAGTAAACTAAGTAACAGTGGTGTGTGTAGTCAGTAGTGTAAGTTAGTGGATGTGTGTATACATGGTGATAATGAGGGGTGATAAAAGGTGCCAAAATAAACAAACAGAAAAGAGGCGTATTTATCCGCGGGACACGTGCCCTTTTTCGCTGATGACCCTCCCAGCTCCACCCACCGACCTCCTATTAAGGAAAACAAGAGTAGAGAGAAAGAATTCAGCAGACAGAATCCTCCATAGGACCCCGGAACACCAAACCAACCAGAAAACTAGAAATGTAAACTTCAAAAAAGATATATACATAAACACAAACAAAATCCTGCCCTGGTTAAAGCTGCCCTACTGCCCCAACCAACCTCGTCCTCCCCAGACCTCACTAACCTTTGCACACAGTGTCATGGTTTTCTTCCTGGGATGAAGGAGAGGACCAAAACACAGCACGGCTAGTGTTCAACATGATTTAATAAAGAATATATTAGAACACTACAAACAACAAAACAAGAAATGTGAAAACCGAAACAGTCCTATCTGGTGCAGAACACAAAGGCAGAAGACAGGAAACAATCACCCACAAAATCCCAACACAAAACAAGCCTCTTATATATGATTCTCAATCAGGGACAACGATTGACAGCTGCCTCTGATTGAGAACCATATTAGGCTGGACACAGAAACAGACAAACTAGACACACAACATAGAATTCCCACCCAGCTCACGTCCTGACCAACACTAAACAAGCAAAACACATAAGAACTCTGGTCAGGACGTTACACACAGGAAGCATCCTTTAAGAGGAAAGAAAAAAACGAGGACAGCAGGGAACAGATGACAAGAGTGACAGGACAACACAAGACAACACAAAATAAACAGTGMCCGGTCACGTGGATGACTTGCATACGTCACAACACTCAGGCACAATGCGTATGAGAAAATGCGTGTTCACCAGTATCTGCATAAACCACTACGTCGTCCAGATAAACAGCGCGCCCGACAAGATCGGAAACAACCCTATTCATWAGGTGCTGAAAAGTGGCAGGTGCTTTATGCAGGCCGAAACTCATAGCCGAATGCAAGTACAGACAGGAGGGTGCAGTAAAGGCAGAGATTTTGRGTGKCCTACACATCAGTGYCACCTCCAATAGCCCTTTAARAGGTCAAACATTCTCAKAAATTTCGCTGCGCCAACCTGCTCGAAGCAGTCCTCTGTCCGAGGAAGAGGAAATMAATCTGGCTTAATGACACTGTTTACCTTATGGTAGTCTGTACAAAATCTGTTTGTCCCTTCCGGTTTACCAACCAAGATACAGGGAGWAGCCCAYCTGGAGAAAGAAGGCTCTGCKATKTRARTCTCCAGCATGTACCTGARCTCAGCATCCAGACAACTACGTTTCTCTGAAGAAACTCTATAGAACCGCTGACGGATGGGTTCAGCATCCCCATCATCAATATCATGTTCTATTAAATGTGTACGTGTAGGCGTATCAGAAAACAAAACTGGAAAACTCTGAATCAGACCGCCTCGCCTATCAGCAGGTAGATGAGTGAGAAAYCTATCCAAAACATCCAGTCGCTCTGAATTTTTCAATCTACCCTGCAGTACGCAATTGTCGGGACCAGAGACATCCTCCTCACCATGCACGAACACAGCATGAAAAAAAGCCAGTGATGTAACAGTAACAGCGTAATAGGGTTTTTACATGGCACACACAGTTGGTGCGTTTTCTTCCGTTACGGAGTGGCAACTAGATAGTTTTGCTCAGTGCACTGGTGGACAACCGTATATGAACCTTGACACTTGGCTTGAAAAGGAGAACCAACAATTGGTAGCAGAGCAAGGATCTGGTCACCTGGACTAAAATGATGAGGCTCGGCTCGCCGATCAAATATTCCTTCCATCCTCCCCTGTGACGATGAAAGCTTCTCTTTAGCCATCTCACCAGCGGCGTACAGGTGTCGCCGGAAATCACACACATAAGATAACAGGGACTGAGGTGGCTTGGGAGACTTCCAATCAACCTGGAGCACCGCTAGAAGCCCCATACACGCAATGTCCAAACACTAGGTAATTTGAACTGAAACCTGTGCTCTCCTGTGAAACCTCCCTGGTGGCTAACTGTAACTATGGRAACCCCTCCTCCCAATCATTATCCATCTCAGTACAATAAGCTCTCAACAAAGACTTAAGTGTTTGATTGAAACGTTCCAGTGCTCCTTGACTTTGCGRGTGATAGGCGCTAGACAAATTGTGTTTAATATGGAGCAGTTGGAGAACKTGACCCAAAAGATTAGAGGTGAAAATAGAACCTTGATCACTCTGAATAACATTAGGGATTCCAAACAGCGAGATAAACTGAGGCAAAACTTTTAGCACAGACTTAATCGTGATATACCGGAGAGGATAGGCAGCAGGAAACCTAGTGGTCTGACACGTCAGAGTGAACAGGTAACTACTACCATTCTTAGAGCGAGGCAGAGTGCCAACAAATTCAACAATCAGATACTCAAAAGGTTGGCTGACTACAAGAATAGGAAACAGCGGTATTGGCTTAATAGCTTGATTATGTTTACCCATTAATTGACAGATGTGACCGGTTTGGATGAACGCAGAAACATCCCTCTTTAACCTAGGCCAAAAGAAATGTCTCAGTATGCGATAGTAGGTTTTCTTCACGCCCAGATATCCAGCAACATCGTTGTGGGAAGTTTTCAACACCAACTCACGAAACTTAACTGGTACAACAATCTGACTAATAGCCTCCCCCACAAAACAACTACTATGAGGCACCCATTTTCTCATCAGGACATTATCCTGCAGAAAATAGCCATGGGCGACATCTCCGAATTGTTCAATAGGCACAATTTGGTTACGCAACTCTTCTAATGTGGGGTCAGCCCACTGCTCCTTGAMTAGATCGGACTGGGGCACAGATAACAGGATAACAGGGAAAGTAGTGACAGATGTCTTCGTAACATTATCGTTAGCCAGCGCAGTGACCAGGTCGCCACGGCTCATGGAACAGGTCACTGCCCATTCAGAGAACTTTGGAAAATCTGTGCGCTCTCATTGGGAATCCCAACAAATGACAGCTTAATGGAAACCACTAGAGGTYGAGACACGACAGTCCATACGCTCACCAGCCAAGTTATTCCACAGTATAACGTTGATAKCCTCAAAAGACAACGATGGTCGCACCCCTACAACAACCTTGCCTTTCACCAGAATCAAACATCAATTTATGCAATAGAACTGACAGAGTGTTCAACCCCCAATACTATCCCCTAATCAGTCTCAGCAGAGAAGGTAACACAGACTCTAACGCAAATGACTCAAGGGCACCTGTGTCACTCAAACTGGTTGGATTTTGGCGCCATTGTTTGGGTACGGCCAGTGTTTTTGTAGACGTGTTTCTGTTGGGTGTAATTAAAATTCCCCTACTGTGTATTCCTGCCCTGTCTCCAAAATCCTTTTTACAGTTGAAGTTGGAAGTTTACATACACTTAGGTTGGAGTCATTAAAACTCGTTTTTCAACCACTCCACACATTTCTTGTTAACAAACTATAGTTTTGGCAAGTCGGTTAGGCAATCTACCTTGTGCATGACAAGAGTAATTTTTCCAACAATTGTTTACAGATTATTTCACTTATAATTCGATGTATCACAATACCAGTGGGTCAGAAGTTTACATACACTTGACAGTTGACTGTGGCCTTTAAACAGCTTGGAAAATTCCAGAAAATTATGTCATGCCTTTAGAAGCTTCTGATAGGCTAATTGACATAATTGAGTCAATTGGAGGCGTACCTGTGATGTATTTCAAGGCCTACCTTCAAACTCATTGCTTCTTTGCTTGACATCATTGGAAAATCTAAATAAATCAGCCAAGACCTAAAAAAATGGTAGACCTCCACAAGTCTGGTTCATCCTTGGGAGGAATTTCCAAATGCCTGAAGGTACCACGTTTATCTGTACAAACAATAGTACGCAAGTATGAACACCATGGGACCACGCAGCCGGCCTACTGCTCAGGAAGGGAGACGCGTTCTGTCTCCTAAAGATGAACGTACTTTGGTGCGAAAAGTGCAAATCAATCCCAGAACAACAGCAAATGACCGTGTGAAGATGCTGGAGGAAACAGGTACAAAAGTATCTATATCCACAGTAAAATGAGTCCAGTATCGACATAACCTGAAAGGCAGCTCAGCAAGGAAGAGCCACTGCTCCAAAACCACCATAAAAAAACCAGACTACGGTTTGCAACTGCACATGGGGACAAAGAATGTACTTTTTGGAGAAATGTCCTCTGGTCTGATGAAACAAAAAAGAAACTGTTTGGCCATCGTTATGTTTGGAGGATAAAGGGGAGCTTGCAAGCCGAAGAACACCATCCCAACCCTGAAGCACGGAGGTGCCAGCATCATGTTGTGGGGGTGCTTTGCTGCAGGAGGGACTGGTGCACTTCACAAAAATAGATGGCATCACGAGAAGGAAAAATATGTGGATATATTGAAGCAACATCTCAAGACATCAGTCAGGAAGTTAAACCCTCACTAGGGTACGTGGACGCTAGCATCCCACTTGGCCAACATCCAGTGAAATTACAGAGCGACAAATTCAAAAACAGAAATACTCATTATAACAATTCAGAAAACATACAAGTGTTATCTTCTAGTCCTCCAAACCCGGATCCGGAGCACCCCCCACCAGTAAAAAAGTGACTAGCATAGCCTAGCATAGCGTCACAAGTAAATACTAGCATCTAAATATCATTAAATCACAAGTCCAAGACACCAGATGAAAGATACACTTCTTGTAATCTAGCCACCATTTCTGATTTTTAAAATGTTTTACAGGGAAGACACAATATGTAAATCTATTAGCTAACCACGTTAGCAAAAGACACCATTTTTCTTACTCCACCATTTTTTCACTCCATCAGTAGCTATCACCAATTCGACCAAATAAAGAAAAAATAGCCACTAACCAAGAAAAAACTTCATCAGATGACAGTCTGATAACATATTTATTGTATAGCATATGTTTTGTTAGAAAAATTTGCATATTTCAGGTATAAATCATAGTTTACCATTGCAGCCACCATCACAACTCGACTAGAATAACTACAGAGAGCAACGTGTATTACCTAATTACTCATCAAAAAACATTTCTTAAAAATACACAGCGTACAGCAATTGAAAGACACAGATCTTGTGAATCCAGACAATATTTCAGATTTTCTAAGTGTTTTACAGCGAAAAAACAATATATCGTTATATTAGCATACCACATGTGCAAACATTACCCCAGCATTGATTCAAGGCAAAAAGAGCGATAACGTTATCACCACCAAAATATATTATTTTTATAAATTTCTCAAAATTCTTCAGATGACACTCCTGTAACATCATATTACAAATACATATAGAGTTTGTTTCGAAAATGTGCATATTTAGCCACAAAAATCTGTGGTTATACAATGAGAAAAGTAGCCAAGCTGGTCAGAAAATGTCGGCGCCATCTTGGAAAGACACCTAGTCTAATCAATAAATAATCATAAACTTGACTAAAAAATACAGGGTGGACAGCAATTGAAAGACAAATTAGTTCTTAATGCAATCGCTGAATTACATTTTTAAAATTAACCTTACTGCGCAATACAAGGTGCGCTAAAGCGAAGCTACCCAAAAATTAATGGCCGCTTATGCATTTAACATTTTTCAACAGAACAACGATTTATCAGCATAAATAGTTCTTACTTTTAGATGAACTCGCATCAGAATCTTGGGAAAGGTGTCCGTTGTCCAGAACAATCGTCTTTGGTCGAAAGATGTCCTCTTGTCCTGTCGAAATGGCCACTAACGTTCGGCATGTACCGGAAAAGTGTCCAACTCTTGAAAGTGCGTCACAAAGAAATGCCAGAAAATCGCAATAAACTGCTATAAACTGCTAATAGTCGGTTTAAATAACTACCTTATTATGTCTTAACACATAAACGAATAAAAACAGACCGGGGATATAGAACTTGCTAAACCAAAGCTTGGAAGGAGGCCAGTCCGACGTCCATCGTGCGTCAAGCGCAGGGCAGAAAAAAAGGTACTTCCGCAATTTGGCTTATATAAGTCCCAGATTGCGCAATCGACCCCATTCAAATTGTCACCACTTACTGACATCTAGAGAAAGGCGTAGCATGTTTTAGCCCCACAGCATTCACAGGGACTTATAAACTGACCTGGGAACAGAGGCCAAGATTTCTGAAATTTCACTCCCTGGCAGGAAAAGTGCTGTAGAATGAGTTCTGTTCCACCCACAGACATAATTCAAACGGTTTTAGAAACTAGAGATTGTTTTCTATCCAATAGTAATAATAATATGCATATTGTACGAGCAAGAATTGAGTACGAGGCAGTTTAATTTGGAAATGTAAAAAAAAAAAMWGRMKWKASKMCRCCCRKTWMWSAKAAYYYMTTATACATAGGTTTAAAGATTAACTTCTTGTTAATCCAACCATGGTGTCAGATTTCAAAAAGCTTACCATCCTATTATCTGAGAACAGCGCCCAGCAGACAAATCATTACAAACAGTAACCAGCCAAGTACCAGAGTTACACAAGTCAGAAATAGAGATAAAAGTAATCACTTACCTTTGATGATCTTCATATGGTTGCACTCAGAAGACATTCATTTAAGACATTCAAATAACCGGTAATATTTCAACCGGACAATAATGTAGTCAATATAAAAGGTAAACAAGAAAGGCGTGCTCTCGGTCGTGCGCATGAAAAAGCTCTGTGACACTGTAGGGTCCAGTCATTCAGTCTGGTCTTACTCCCTCATTTTTCAGAATACAAGCCTAAAACTATTTCTAAAGACTGTTGACATCTAGTGGAAGGCATAGGAAGTGCAATTTGAGTCCTAAGTCAATGGATACTGTGGATGGATCAATGGATACTAAATGGATACTAAGTCAATGGATACTAAAGGCATTCAATAGAAAACTACAAAAATAAAAAAAATCCTACTTCCTGGATGGATTTTTCTCAGGTTTTCGCCTGCCAAATCAGTTCTGTTATACTCAAAGACATSATTTTAACAGTTTTGGAYACTTTAGAGTTTCTATCGAAATCTACCAATTATATGCATATCCTAGCTKCTGGGCCTGAGTAGCAGGCAGTTTACTTTGGGCACGCTTTTCATCCAAAATTGCTAATGCTGCCCCCTACCCTAGTGAAGTTAAAGCTTGGTCGCAAATGGGTCTTCCAAATAGACAATGACCCCAAGCATACTTCCAAAGTGGTGGCAAAATGSCTTCAGGACAACAAAGTCAAGGTATTGGAGTGGCCATCACAAATCCCTGACCTCAATGCTATAGAAAATGTGTGACTCAGTGACTCAGTTACAGCAGCTCTGTCAGGAGGAATGGGCCAAAATTCAKCCAACTTATTGTGGGAAGCATGTAGAAGGCTACCAAAGTTAAACTATTTGACCAAAGTTAAACTATTTAAAGGCAATGCTACCAAATACTAATTGAGTGTCTGTAAACTTCTGACCCACTGGGAATGTGATGAAAGAAATAAAATCTTAAATAAATCGTTCTCTCTGCTATTATTCTGACATTTCACATTCTTAAAATAAAGTGGTGATCCTAACTGGCCTAAGACAAGGAATTTTGGTGCTACATGTGCTACATGGTGCTACATGTGTCCATGCTCATCATGAAACAAGAGATGAGAACCTCTGTGAATACCGGTGAACCTCGTATTTCTATGTTTTTTTCTTGTAAAAATGTTTTGTTTTCTGGTTCATATTTTCTCTAACCCAAGCCCTCCGTAGGCTACCCTTACCCTAGGCCTGCTATACCGAAGGCTGGTTCAACAGCAATGAGTCATGTCTTTTTTATCCTGCCGATTTTACGATATCATTACATTTGACACTTATTTGTTGTTTAAACAAAAACAGATTGCTTGTTTTTCGTTTCATTTATTAAAACCAAACTTATTAGCATGAATTACCTTCCTGGTTTTATGGTGACTATGTTTGTGGCGCACATACAATGCAACTTAGAGAGATGTGTGAATGCGATCTGATCTGTGAGATGGTTGCGATTATGTTCATAAAACCGGAGGGCAACATCCGTCTGCTGAAGTCTAGAAAACATATTGCATGTAACAAACAGTTACATGACCTACAGCATGGTCAATCATGTTAAAGGAAACTATCTTTCAGTATTTGTTTCATTAGTCCATTGTTGACACATTTTCCATTACGAAAACCCTGGCATGCACACATACACAAACACACACTGTAAAACAAGCATGCACACACACACCAGMGTTCTGGTCAATTCGGAATTTCAACCCTTGAATTTGATTTCAAATTATGAATTGTGAAAGTAGAATTTTAATTGAATTTGAATTAAAGGAAGAAAAATGTAATCCAAAGCAATTAAAATAATTTCAACTGAGACATTAGTCTCATTAATGTCTTTCCTTTGACAAATCTTTTAATAAAAGCATGTGCCACTTATTACTGTAAAGAATACAGATACCAATCCAAATATTATCTTGATTACATCTCAAACATGCCCCACAGTATTTGTTTTTCATTTTGTCATTACATTAGGTTGATCTCTCCCATTTGGGATTGTTTGATGCATTATGGGAAATGTATTTTCTTTAATTTCTTTCAAAGTATCTTAGAATATTTCCAGACTACTGTAATTTATTTAAAATTCATTTAAGGAGAAGGAGTCTTTAAAAATAAAAAAGATCATCCATATGTTAACATAGTATTGGTCACCATATGTCAAAATAAACAAATGTATAATGTGTAGAATACATTAACCATTTAAATTTAATTGAATTCCGTTTAATTCAAATCTACTTCCTTTAATTCCAATTTAAATTAAATAGCAACTCAATTCATAAATGGCCCCAACCCTGACACATATAATGTATAGACACACACACACACACACACACACACACACAATGTAAGCCTTGTGTCTCGTTGACCAGGTCTTATTTGGTCCTGCATTATTGAGTAGCTCTCAGTCCATGAGGTAATGTAGTAGACATGCAGTGGTGGAAAAAGTACCCAATTTTCATACTGGAGTAAAAGTAAAGATACCTTAAAAGAAAATTCCTCAAGTAAAAGTGAAAGTCACCCAGTAAAATACTACTTGAGTAAAAGTCTAAAAGTATTTGGTTTTAAATGCACTTAAGTATCAAAAGTAGAAGTATAAATCATTTAAAATGTCTTATATTAAGCAAACCAGATGACAGATGATATTTTTTATTTACGGATAGCCATGGGCACAGTTCAACACTCAGACATAATTTACAAAAGAAGCATTTGTGTTTAGTGAGTCTGCCAGATCAGAGGCAGTAGGGATGACCAGGGATGTTCTCTTGATAAGTGCGTGAATTAGAAAAATGTTCTGTCCTGTTAAGCATTCAATATGTAACGAGTACTTTTGAGTTTCTGGGAAAATTTACTGAGTAAAAAGTACATTATTTTCATTAGGAATGTAGTGTAGTAAAAGTAAAAGTTGTAAAAAATATAAATAGTAAGTACAGTACAGATACCCCAAAAACTACTTAAGTTGTACTTAAAAGTATTTTAACTTAAGTACTTTAAATCAATGCAGACATGTATCCACAAACTGCACTTGTATGCATGCACATGCGTGCGCTCACCACACATTCACACACACACAAACTCCCACACCAATGCACGCACATACATGCGCACACACATGCACACGCACACACTCAGACAGCACTGTTTGTGGGAGTCTGTTTAATCACCGAACTTCATTGCACTTGCGAGTCTGACAAAATTACTTTTAAATAATGCTGTTCAATTCCCACTTATGCTCTGAAGTGTTTACACAATCCACCCATGACTTTTCAACTTCAAAGCTTGAATTTATGCTTTATTTATTAGATGCTGATTCAAGTCTGGTTCTCCTTGAGTTGGCGAAACAACGACTCCCCATACAGCCCTTTCCTCCTCCAACCCAGTAAAGCAGGCTTTGTCCTCCAGCTTTATCAAAGGCAACCTCTCAAAACCCAACTGCCTGTAGTCATACTCTATTCAATTAAGGGCTCTGTTCAATCAGATCCGCTTTAGCTGACATCCGCATAGAATTTGTTTTGGCGGTGTCGGAGATGGAACTGCATTAGAGCTGTCAAGTCGACAAGCGGCTCCTGGCATTATACCTAAAGCGGACATTGCCATTGGCTAAAAGGAGTCGCATTAAGAGAAATCCCATGCAACCTTGTTTACAAGTTTAAACTCTGAAATGTGAGATGTAACCTACACCTCAATTAAGCTGATAGAATTCCTCATTATTTTATTTAATGATTTTCAATTTGAGTGTCAATATTTCCATATGGCTTACCCTTACTCCTTCTGACCTAACGTGAGTGGGACGGGTGGCTTCGTGACAATGATCAAGAGCAGCTGCTAACCGATTTGACAGCTCCAACATAGTTACAGTTCCGACACTGCCAAAACTATCGCTAGTTAACACTTGAGCTGATTGAATCTAGGCCTAACATTGTATAAAGCAATGTTTGTTTATTGTGTATGAGAGTGAGTGTGTACGTGTGTATGTACTTGAGTGTGCATGTGCTTGAGTGCATGCAGGAGTGGGTGGGCATGAGAAAGACAGAGAGAAAATAAGAGCTTTACAGATTTTTTTTTAAAACAGCTTCAAATCAACGTTTATTGGTCGCGTACATAGTTTAACAGATATTCTCATACAAATGCTGTTATTTTATCTAAAACATCAGGTGTACGCCCAACCCCAGCGAAGTAAATCATTGAAAGAGTTAAAGCGCAATTATGTGTTTTATCTCCAGTACTGTGCCATGATTGTCAGTTATGTAGCTGCTCTACTGATAATCTCAGTGCGTCCTTGCTGGGATGACACAATCAGTCTACTACCGGAGAATATCAACACCAAACACATTGGTTCACCGTTCCACGGGAGCGGACAGTACACAGCATACCATAATGTTCTGAATAATGGCCAAGTCTACCTCGCTCCCTATTCCACTGAACTGCGTAACAAACACAAGTCCAACATTTATCGGAAACTGTTAATAAACTACCTGTTCACTACCCTCCTGCTCTCCGGGGATGTGCAACTCGATCCTGGGCCTAACATCACCGAGCCAGCGATACTCCCCGGAGTGGAGAGCAGTGGATGGCCTCGTCCACTGATCGTCGCCGCTGTGGAAGTGGGTGAGTGCTATGGTCCCATGGTTTCTCTCGACTCACCCGGCTACAGGATAGATTTTGACTCTTCAAACATACCCAAGTCGTTATATGCGATCCCTGACTCTGCTTCTGGTACGTAAGCTGTTTTAATTAGTTCCCCGCATCCACTGCAGGCGGGAGGGATTGTTAATTGTGCTACCGAACTAATCAAAATGAAACAAAAGGGCCTAATCCCAACCTTCAAAAAACACAGAAAATGTAACTTTTTTCAATGTGTCAATCACTCTCGAGTCATCTGGGACCCACGAGCTAAGCCCAAGGGACTACTAGGGGGGCACTTGAACATTCGTAGTGTCATTTCAAAAAGTGATAAAATTCAACATCTACTCACAGACTCCAACCTTGACTTCCTCTGCCTCTCAGAGACATGGCTCCATAAAAACTCTCCATATGCTGCTTTGATTGTGCCTGGCTACAATGTTGTCAGGAGAGACAGGATTGAAGGAAGAGGAGGGGGTGTGATGATTTACATTAAAGAACATATCCGATGTAAACAAATTGAGTGGTCATGTGATAATGAACTAGAATGTATTGGCCTGAAAGTTACACTGTCTCCCCAAATGTATTTTACCCTTATTGGAATGTAAAGGCCACCTTCCACCAAAAGTGTGTTTTTTGATCAGTTTAATAACATGCTTAGGGAATGTGATTTTGGGAAAGAGGTCATCTTAATGGGAGAATATTAATTATGAAGACAAGTCTTGTAGGAAAACCCTCAAACGGATCACTAATACCTTTGACCTTACARAGCTAGTTAAAGGYCCAACCAGGGTGACTTGTTGCTCTAAAACACAGATTGATTTGGTGTTCAGTAATAAACTAGAGAGAGCGACTAAATCATTCATTATGGTTACTGGGTTATCTGATCATAATCTGACACTTATAGCCAGAAAGCTGTCTAAGAGCAGGTTTAACCTCTCTACTGTTAGAAAGCCGGATCAACTCAGAATACCTAAGAGTGAATTAAACTATTTTGAAAACGCAATTAAGGCAATTAACTGGAATGATCTCTTGTCCTATACAGATGTGGAAGCTGATAGTCAGGTTCTTCTATCCACAATCCAGACTACAATAAATGGTTTCCTAAAGAAAATCAAATCCAAACCTGGCCAAAAGAGCACTCTTCCTTGGCTAAATGGAGAAATCTGGAAATTGATGAAAGAACGAGACTATGCTCTAAAAATAGCACTAAGATCCAAATTAGAGCATGACAGACGTAGGTTTACCATGTTGAGAAATAAGGTGATGAAAGAAATCAGACAGGCCAAGGCAAACTTTTTTATTAACATAATTGGTGAAGCAAAGGGAAATTCTAAATTGATCTGGGAGAATCTAAAAAAGTTAACAGGGAAAGACCATAGTAACACTGCAAAAATACTAGAAATCATGGTGAATAACAATCTAACACAGGATGCAGTCGAAATAGCAATAGCCTTCAATTCCTACTTTATT